>NW_014541997.1:69513-71058 GCF_000741045.1 Vigna radiata var. radiata | reverse complement strand
CCCCCACTTCGTGTTTGACCTAATTCTCGAACCACATTTGGTCCTTGAGAGATGACCTAGGAGTCATTTCCTAGTTATACTGCTTTTCTTTTATGCACATTAAATTTTGCATGGGGTGTGACACCCATCAGTATCAATACACATAATCCTTCAGGAACAACAACATGTCTATAATAACAATTTCTAACAATATGACCAACACATTTGCAGTAAAAACATGCATTTCTAGTACGTTTTCTTAACTCATTAAGCTTTCTAGCATTGGTTCTATTAGAGTATCCTTTAAATCCAATTCCTTGCCTATTATTGGTTTTGCTAGAGGAATTTAATACAGCATCTAAATTGTCACTTGCTTGAGTAAACTTAGCTAGCTTGCTAGTCAAGTAATCAATCTTTTCAACATGCAAAGGACAATTTTCACAAGCTTTTTCAATAGTAACAATTTTAATTTCAATATTCTTAGTAGATAGCAAGGCTATATCCAATTCTTTTTCTAATCTTTTGTTTTCATTAACAAGGTTATCAATCCTATATTCATAATCTCTTTTCTCAGAGTTCAGTCGATTAACCTTGTATTCCAGTCGCATTGCTTCAGCATGTAGTTCTCTGAATGTCTCAATCAGCTGCTGATATTTTTCTTCAATAGGCAGCTTCTCAAATTCTTCATCACTATCATACTCAGTCTTTGCAGTTCCAGCCATTTGACATATGTTGGATTTTTCCTCTTGATCAGCATCATCATCACTTGAGCTTTCAGATTCATAATTCTCCTAAGCAATGTAGGAACCTTTCTTTCTCATATTTCTACTTTGAGGAAATCTTTTCTTCCCTTTCTGCTTTGGCTGTAATTTAGGACAGTCAGACCTGATGTGACATTCTTTTCCACATTCATAGCACTTGACAGTGTTTGTGCTGAAGCTCTTCTTCCTGCTTTGACCTGCATGGTTAGACAACTGACTATCATGTTGCATAAGTCGACTAAACTTTCTTACCATCAAGATCATCAGCTCTTTGTCGTCCATCACTACTTCTGTGAGATTATTACTTGCAGCCTTCAGAGCAATGGACTTCTTTTCTTCAATCTCCCCTTCATCCTTCAGTCTACCAAGTTCTAATTCATGTTCACGTAGCTTGCCAAACAAGGTAGCCATATTCATAGTTGTAAGATCTTTGGATTCAGAGATTGCAGTGACTTTTGGTTGCCAGTTCCTGTTAAGACTTTTCAAAATCTTGATGCTGATCTCTTCTTTCTCAAAGGCTTTGCCAAGAGCCATCAAGTGGTTTACAATATGAGTGAACCGTTTCTGGACATCATAGATGTTCTCACCAGCTTTCATTCTGAACAACTTATATTCTTGTATCAATGAATTCACTATCAACAGTTTTTGTAGGCACATATGGACCATTTAAAGTGGCATCCAAAATTCCTTTATCTTGCGATTCAAGAAAGATCTGGATGCGAATTTTCCAAAAGAGATAGTTTTCACCAGCAAATAGAGGTGGTCTGTTTGTTGAAGCACCTTCACCAAAAGTTTAAAAATTTGA
>NW_014541997.1:59476-69298 GCF_000741045.1 Vigna radiata var. radiata | reverse complement strand
AATTGGTGTTAGTTCAAAAACAAAATCTTTTCACAATCTTGGTATGAAAATTCAAAGCTTTTGATCTTTCCTTGAAATGCAAGTAATGAAAAATTTCAGTGCATCGGAAAGACGTAGTTGAATGCTAGGAAGATAAAGTTGACTGATATAAAGAGTGCAGGGATAAAGAAAATCAAACACTGATTTTTATACTAGTTCGGCCAACAATGCCTACATCCAGTGTCCTTCCAATCTTGGAAGCAAATGCACTATAATGGTTACGGTTTTTACAACAAGGAATTTATAGAAGCACCACGCAAAAATATAAATCTCCTGTCTAACCCAAAACCAAACGTAGCTACACACAAAACCAAAATTCCAGCAAGAATCCCCTCTTCTACAATCTGAACCCGCGCTGAACAATCCTCAACGTGTAACCAACACTCTTCACAGGATGCCAAGCCTATCACAGCACACTTCACAGTTTGCCAAACGTATCACAGCACAGTTCCCAGGTTGCCAAGCCTTCAATCAAATAGAGCAGTCTTCACAGGATGCCAAGCCTTCAAGATCAAACCAGAAGCACCTTCTTTGTGCAGATGTGGATTAAATAGTATGCACAATTGACTCCTCAATCTGAATCTCTCTCAAGAAAGATTACCACGGTCTTCTTGGAGAATTCTTGGAGCTTCCAAAACTGAGAAATAACTCTAAAACAGGACAATAAAAATGTTAGATCACAAAGTCATACAGAACAGATCGTGTTCTGTTCTATTTATAGTTTTCTTGTCATTCTCAGTCGAATAGCCTACTAATCCAGTCGACTGTATTAAAACAGTTATAACAGACAGTCAACATAGAGGCTCCTCAGTCAACCAATTCAATGCACATTCATTACAGTTGACCCACTTAGTCAATCCTAACTAACTTTTGAAAATATAGCCATTGGAGCAAGTGGGCATAACAAAATTCCAAAAATAACAGCAACACAGTCGAATAGGTGTTCCACCATGTCGACTGACACTTTGTGTTGAAAGGCTTTTTGGTCGCACAAAAAGTCAACAAACCCTAGTCCCCACTAATGTAGTATAGGGCAACCAGGGGATCAATCCCCAGACTCAGCTAATCAAGTTTCAAGTGTTTGGTATAGGTCTTGTACTCATATACTACTTATTTACTATTAAACTGGGTGGGGACATTTAAAATAAATGAAACTACAATGAAAGAAAAAAAATATCTAAAATCTATAAACTGTCTAAAAGAAGAAAGAAATTGAATTGAAATGAAATAAAAGAAAATAGAACTCTAAACTTCCTAAAAAAGAAACAGTAACAGAAGCTAATATGAATATTAAAATGCAACTAAAATTACCTAAAACTAGAACCGTAAACAAGCAACCCAAATTGGAAATTAAAAGCTAAACAAATCCTAATAGTCAACTAACCTATATGAAATGTAAGGATAAAGTGGCTATTCTAATCGGGAAAGTAATCAACAATGAAGAAAATTAACAAACACTAACAAAGAATTCAAAAAAATCACAGTTTAAAGGAATAGAAACACTCAATCACATAACAGAACCTANATGAAAGGAAAANTAAAATCACAATCTGACCTAAGACTATTCAACATCAATTCAACAGATATATTAAAAATAAAGCACTCCCAAAGGTAACAGGCACAAGCAAAGAACAGAGGAAAATGCACACTAGATTGAATGAAAGAGTCTCAATTTGTCTTCAGAAAGACATTCTGAGAATGTTAAGCCTTCTATGGGGTCTTTTTAGTTCATATTTCAGAACTTAAAAGTGGAAATTCTCACTCAATTACTCAACCAATGCACAGTTTCACAAAAACTGAAAACACAACACTGAAATTAGACTTAGTCTGATAATGGCGAAGCTTAACATCTCTCAAGAAGACCTCTTGAAAATTTAGGCCCAATACAGGGTCCTATTACATCTAGACAGATGTAAAATTTTGGATGTTTTCCTTCAAAATTATCATACACAGTTCAATACCAGCACACAAACACACATACTAGAAACGAAAAAAAATAGAAACGGTGAATCTTTATTTAATGGACTCAACTCTGACTCATGAAGACATCTCGATTAAGAATGCTCGCTATGGAGTCATTTAATTCCAAAAGGAATTATAGGGATGCAGAGAATCAGAATCCAATTCAATTTCCAAAACAAAACAATTACAAAAATCGAAAACTGAACAAGAACATAATGGAAAAGCACAAGCATAGAAACTGAAACAAGAAACTGAAAGCAACATCAATGATTTATTAGAATCGAAAAGAAAACCATATTACAAACATACCAGAATCCGCAGAGAAAACTCACTTATGCCACTCTCGTGAATTCCTTCGTGAAATCCAGTAACAAAATCCCTACTCTACGAAAGAGGAAAACCCTAATCTAAGGAACGTAAAACTGTAGAGTAAAGCAAAGTGTGTCTCAGAGTCTGTTCTAGCGTCTATTTACATGGCAGAAACACCCTTTTATAGGGTTTGAAAAGAAAAGAGAAAAATGAAAAGAGGGAAAAGAGGAAACTTGCTCATGACGCTTTAATCTTCTCTTCATCCGACGGTCAACAGTTGCTTCCATTCCTAGCCCTCCGATCATCTCCACGTCATCTTATCTGGTCAGCTCCGGTCAAGGGCTCGAGCCTCTTCTTCCTTTCTCGCCTTGCTTTTTCTGCGTCACACAAGAGCCCTAGCTCATGGGTTCTCTCATTTTCCTCCAAATGATTTTCTCGGGCAGCTTTGCAAATGGAAATGAGGGGAAGAGACCCCTGCACAGTAGTGATGCACCAGACGACGCCGTTCCATTTAATTGGAACCAAACTCAGCTTCAGACCTCAAAACGATAGCGTTCCAGTGTCTTGACCCAATTATAGCAGCAATGTTTTTATTAGAATTTGTAGGCCTTATCCTCCCAATTCCAATGGCCCAATGTAGTGGCAGCAGATTCAAACCATCAACGGTCCAACACTCTTCATCCCTTAAGCCCAGTTAAATTTCAACAGCAGCCCAATTAGCTTTATCTAAGTCCAATCTGATCCAAATCAAAAAGAATGAATTAAAGGGTTAAAATGCAATTAAGAAGAAAAATTTTGTAATTAAAACCTAATTAGAAAAAAACATTTTTATTAAAAGAATTTCAGAAAAATACTAATTTTCTAATTATTTACGAAAAACTAAAAAATACTCCTAAAAACCTATTTTTAACTACAACTTTATAAAACTAAAATTTTGAACAAAAATCCTAAAAGTAGCCTAATTTTAAACAATTAAAAAGAAAAAGAAACTAAGAAAGACTTCTAAGACTTGAAAAAGATGTAAAAATAGAGAGTTATCACTTTGAAATTCTTTTCAACTCAAAATCTCATCAAGCACATGTTCACAAAATTTGTTCTAAGATTTTAGCTTAGTCGAATCCATTACCAGTGTATTCGAGTGAACCAGATCTTTGTCACAACAATTATAAGTTCATAAAAGTGCTTGTGAGCTTTTCTTCAGAAATGTGCAGAAGTAATCAAAATCATTTTATCACAAATTTCAATACAAGCATGTTCAAAACATGTAACACATAATCAATCAAGGGAACATACAAGCAAATCAACAAAACATGTTCAACAAAATCATTGTTGAAAATAGTATAGTATATCAGCTGAACATGTAACACTGGAACTAATGTACTGTTATTAAGCAATGTGTTGTCATCATCAAAAAACAGTTTGATATAGAGTTTGTGTTGTTAACAATCTCAACACAATGGAGTTTAGTTCACCATGGACATGGTGAAACTAAATGGAATAAATGAAAAGAATGAAAGATAAAACTCTAAAAGTTGTAGATCGGAGCTTTCACATCCAAAATCTGCCTCCTAGGAGTGAAGAAGGTGTTTCTGCGTCCTTTCTGTCAAAAGATGACCTCTAAGGGTCGCACTGATCTATTTATAAACTGTGAAAAATTACAGAAAACAGAGCCAAGTCCAAAGTACAACGTTGGGTTCACCGCTCAACGGTAGGTGCAGAACTCAAGTGGGACGCTCAGCCTTCACGCCCAGGCATTTGGCAGTGTTGTTACTGGAGAGGTCAGCGCTTAACGTTAGTTATGGCGCTCACCTCTAATCGGACAACGAGAACCCTAAAATGGTAAGGAGACTCGAAACAGACCGATTAAACGGTGAGAATCGAAGTTTAATCGGTGGAAAAGTTTTGGATCGGTTCAAAAGAGGTTTTAATCGGAGGAAATGGAAAAACAATCGGTGAAGATGGAAGAAATTTGAAGAAGTTGGTGAATCGGTGTAGGAAATCACAAATCGGTGAAGAGAAATGGTAGATCTGTGAAGAGGAAATGTATTTATCTGTGGAAATTGAGGAGATAGACCGAGCTATGGTGGGAGATGAGGAGGAAGCACTCGTGATGAAGAAACCCTAGCAGAGGTTTCTGAAATGTTGAAAATGAAATGACACGCTGATGCTTCAAGAGAATACGCGAGTCAGCGTATTGAAGATGTGGCCATGGAATGGTGCGCTGAAGAGGTGGCAACAAAGGAATGGACCACTGTGGATGATGCAATGTGATGTCTGATGAGAGAGAAGCACAATGGTGTAATGGAAAATGAAAAGTGAGGTTGTGTGCTGGAAGGTGGCTAGAGGAAGTCTTTGGACTCTCTAACCAATTGACTTTCAAGAGAGAATATTTTTCTGATTTAGAAAAGTCTATTCTCATTAATCTCAAAAGTGAATAGTACAAATGAGGAGCTGGGTATTTATAGTGACCCATGCTCCTTACAAGCTACACTACAGATACAATAAAATGTAAAAAGAGGACTACATGAGACAGGATTCCATCATGACTCGTAGACACGTCACTTGAAGAAGGCTCCAAGATAAGTGTCGAAGAAGGACCGCCACTCGCTTTGCGTAAGATAAGGTCTACCCAAAATAGACTAAAGAAACAGAAAACTATCTCTAAGAGGAATGCAAATTTGCAATTAAACTCAAGAATTCAATTCATTTAAAGGTTGGTACAAAAGAGAACCCCTAGGTGTTGAGATTGTTCACAACACAAACTCTATATCAAACTGGTTTTTGATGATGACAACACACTTCTTAATAACAGTACATATGTTCCAAGTTTGCATGTTCAGCTGATAAATCAAACTACTTTGAAAAATGCTTTTGCTGAACATGATGTGTTGATTTGCAATATGTGTTCCTATGATTTATGTGTTATATGTATGGAACATGCTTGTATTGAAATGTGTGATAAAATGATTTTGATTACTTCTTCACATTTCTGAAGAAAAGCTCACAAGCACTTTTATGAACTTATATTTGTTGTGACAAAGGTCTGGTTTAGTCGACTACACTAGAAATGGATTCGACTAAGCTAAAATCTTTGTACAGATTTTGTGAACACGTGCTTGATGAGATTTTGAGATGAAAAGAATTTCAAAGTGATTTTTCATGTGACAGTTGACAGTGTGGAACACCTATTCGACTGTGTTGTTGTTATTTTGGGAATCTGTTATGCGTACTTGCTCCAACGGCTATATTTTTTCAAAAGTTAGTTAGGATTGACTGACTGGGTCAACTGTCATGAATGTGCATTGATTTGGTTGACTGAGGAGCCTTGTGTTGACTGTTTGTTATAACTGTTTTAATACAGTCGACTAGATTAGTAGGTAATTTGACTAAGAATGACAGGAAAACTATAAATAGAACAGAACACGATGTGATCTAACATTTTCATTGTCCTGTTTCAGAGAAAATTCTCAGTTTAGGAAGCTCCAAGAATTCTCCAAGAAGACGGTGGTGATATTTCTTGAGAAAGATTCAGATTGAAGAGTCTTATGCGCATACTGATTGATCAACATCTGCACAAAGAAGGTGCTTCTGGTTTGATCTTGAAGGCTTGGCATCCTGTGAAGACTGTTGTATTTGACTAAAGGCTTGGCAACCTGTGAAGTCTGCTGTGATTGGCTTGGCAACCTGTGAAGCGTGCTGTGATAGACTTGGCATCCTATGAAGAGTGTTGGTTACACGTTGAGGATTGTTCAACGTGGGTTCAGATTGCAGAAGAGGGGATTCTTGCTGCAATTCTGGTTTTGTGTGTGTAGCTATATTTGGTTTTGGGTTAGAGAGGAGATGTATATTTTTGCGTTGTGCTTCTATAAATTCCTTGTTGTAAAAACCGCAACCATTATAGTGCATTTGCTTCCAAGATTGGAAGGACACTGGATGTAGGCATTGTTGGCCGAACCAGTATAAAAACCAGTGTTTGATTTTCTCTATCCCTGCATTCTTTATTTCAGTCGACTTTATTTGTTTAGTAGTCAACTACGTTTTTCCGCTGCACTGAAATTTTTCATTACTTGCATTTCATACCAAGATTGCGAAAAGATTTTGTTTTTGAACTAACACCACTTCACCCCCCCCCTCTTGGTGTAAAACGAAGCCAACCTGTTTCCTAACACTAGGTTGCTTATATAGCTTTTGGAATGACTTTGGTGAAGAGTTTCAAGTGATGTGGGACTTGGAAGGCTCCAAGGTCTGTCCAGCAGCAACTGCAACGTCCTCTAGGTGTTTGGAGTCCCACATTGCTTAATTCTCTCATTCCAAAAGGGTTTATAAGCTTCCTATCTTTCCTAGAGTTCAAAAACTTAAACTAGTCAAGGTTACTTACACTTCAAGCAATGACACTTCTTTCCTCTTCTTTTCTTTTAAGACGAAGCCATGAGAAGTCTTACATTGCTTGTGCTAAAAGGAAAAGAAAGGTTTATAAGTGTTTATTCAACTAGAACTAACAAAAGAAACAAAAGAGGCAAATACAAGCCCATGAAACCTATTCTACTCTTTTTATGCTCTTTTTATGGTCATATAAGTTTTGTATCAAAATCAAGTATGAAAATAACGGTTTTTTAACCATTATCAAATGCTGTATTTAACCCACACGTCTAAAGATAAAGATTTTTACAAGCATTTTAGCAAAGTCACAACATTGTTTTAAGAAAAAACAAAGCCTTTGAAGAAAATTGGCGTTTAGTTACAATCCTGCTTGTCGATGATTAATTTTGAAAGAACTGCATTGTTTGTAAATAATATGTTTTGTGAAGATAAAGCAATAAACACACAATTGTTTTATATTGGTTCACTCAACTAGGCTACGTCTAGTTCTCCTTTAAGACCTCCTAGAGGGTTCCACTATAATCTTAACAAGATTACAACTAGGTATTAGCATCACTCTTGATTAGACCTAGGGAATCCTAGTAACACTTGTTACGTTGACTAGTTGAGTTTCAGCCAGTCCTGGTTTCAATTAGATAATCCTAGTATCTACCTGATACACTGTCTAGCTTAAGTTTCACTCACTTTTGGTTTCTACTAGACATTATTCCTAGCATCTACCTGATACGCTTCCTAGTTTTAGTTTCACCTACTCTTGGTTTCCGCTAGAGAATCCCAATAACTTTTGTTACGCTTCCTAGTAAGCATTTAACTCAACCGAGTTAATCACCAAGTGTTAGAATTCTCTTCATAATATACAATCAATCAGATTGTTTAAAAGTCTTAGACAATGATTCTCATAGAAAGGATGTGTTTGTAATAAAACTCAATGTAAAAGACTTTGTATAACTTTCTAACTTCTTACAAATGTAAGCTAATGACATCTTTAGGCTTATAAGTATATTCTCAACATTTATGATCTTGCACGAGTATAAGCTCTTCTCTGAATTTTCATGTGGTTTGTATGCTTATCCTTGTTATTCTTCTTTCCAATGATTCTTCTATTTATAGGTTTCATGCAAAAGTACTTGTTAGACAATGCTTGTCTTTTGAACTTCAGATCTTCTTAGCCTTTTCGCAGGTAGCAACCATAGGTTAAAGTCAACGTCTTAGAGCAAGCATGCCTTTTGCAATACTTTATCCAAAGTAGGTTATACGATCTCCTCAACACTACTTTTGATAGAGAGAACTTTCCATGAATATTTCTTTTGTCTTTTAACGTCCAATTCTGACTTATTCATATTAGAGCAAGTGGATACTTGCACAAAGTATAGTAGAAATGCATGCTGACAGGTATGACCTTTTTCTTATAACTTTTATTGTTTTAAAACGTTGTGCATTTAATGCTTTACATTATGTGTTCAAACAGACTTTGTAGATCGTTTAAGTGCTCTTGACAAGATACCAAATACTAATTCATAAGAAAATCATTGTTTGAACGATAATAACATCTCTATTAAGGTATCGTTTAGTCTTTAGTAGACGTTTACTTACTGCCGCTTTTTAGGACTCCGGGAAGTGCACCGAATCGTATCAAGTAATAATAAGTGGTAAGACTGATGGGTGTCGCGGTCCATACAAATTTGATTGCATATGAGAAATGCAGTACAGCTAGGGAATGACTCCTAGGTCGTCTCTCAAGGACCAAACTGTGGTTCGAGAATCAGGTCTAACACGAAGTGGGGGGGTTTGTGAAAAGGTTTGTGAATGCGGATGAATTAAATCAAAAGACAAATGCAAACAGAAATATAAAACTGAAATACGGACAGAAACATAAAAACGGAATCAAAAACAGAATAAAAACGGTCGATCATTAACTCAATTACTATGCTTCCAATCACAGATCAACGACAAGTACACACTACTCTAATCCAAATCCGACACGANACAGAATAAAAACGGTCGATCATTAACTCAATTACTATGCTTCCAATCACAGATCAACGACAAGTACACACTACTCTAATCCAAATCCGACACGAANCAACCAACTAAGCGAAGGCTAATTCGGTCTTCAGAATTGCAAACTAAGCGAATGCAATGCNCAAATTTAATCAGTCATCTACCATACANTNTAATCAACTAAGCGAAGAATTGACACCGATTAGGCAACTAAGCGTATACCTAATCGCAAGCAGACAACAAATTAAATATTGAGCAGAATCAAAGCAGCACTATGACAATTAAAGTGGAAGAATTTCATGGAAACAAGGTAATTTTATTAATGACCAACCAACTAACCTAAGCTAACATCACAATTAAATTATCACAATCGACTAGAACAAACAACTAGTGAACGAAAACACTGGAATGAAGCATTTAATACCACCATGCATGAACTAATTGAAAATGATATAAATAAGTTAAATTGCCGTGGATGCAGGAATTAAATTAAATGGCAAATTCAATTGCAATGTGTAACTGGATGTATGTAAATAATATATAATATCCAAAGCAAACAAAATGTGTCACGGTTCAATAATCAAATAAAAGGAAACCAATTAAGCCTTAAGCTTTTACGAGGAAGCCGAATGGATATTGCAAATGGAATGCAATGAAAGAAATTCTCATAAATTAGTAACAGTGCACAAGCAAATAAATAAAAAAAACGTGAATCACCACTACATTCAATCACCATTTTTCATCATTTAAAAAAAGAAAAACCTCGTAAACTGCATTCTAAAAAAAAATATGTGCTCCAACATTCTTTCAAAGGCCATGCCGTGCTGCCACAATGTTCCAACAAAGTAATTCAAGCTTCTAAATAGAAATTAAGGGTGCCTCATTGCTTTAACCCGTGCGTCAATATTGTTCCAGCATTCATCCAAAAAAAAAAAAATAACGTTAAAGAAAAACTAAAGCAAAAAGAGAGAGTGATCGCTCCTCCTCTTCTCCACACCTAGTGCTAAAATTTAAATGATACCGTGACACCACATTCCACCTTGTGCCAGCACATAATCAAAGCAAAGAGAATGAAAGTGATTAATAGAGATGGAATCAACGTAATGAAGAAACGAACAAAAGTAAAAGTGT
>NW_014541997.1:54953-59121 GCF_000741045.1 Vigna radiata var. radiata | reverse complement strand
AGCATAATTTGGAAAAACGGGAAAATACCGGACAATTAAGCACAATTCCCTGATTAAATTCGGTACAATAAACTAAGTGAAATCAATAAAATATCGACTCATCAAAATAGACCACACTTAGTCTTTTGCACTCCTGGGCAAAATCAAGACGCAAATCAGGGAACAGGTCAACGGACATCAAGGAATTGACACAGAGTCAGCAGACAGACAACAAAGACTCACAATGAAAGAAACAAACAGAATTTCACAATTCTCAAGAAATCTGGACGATGAAAGGAAGTGGACAGTATCCCGCACAGAGTCAGAGAAAACAGATACTCAGAGAAATTATCCAAGCAATTCCAAGCATGGCAAAATAATCAATCAGTTCAAGAGGAGAATCAAAAGTAACAGAACCTCACAGATATACTATCAGTGTTTCTCTCAAGTTTCTAGGGTAAACAATTCAACTCAATGCACTCAAGAAAGCAGGCAACAAACAGTCTTGGCAAGCCTCTAATATCAACACTCAAAACATATATGCATGTTCAAATCAAAAGGTCTTTTATGGATGCAATGGGGTCAAGGAAAAGGGAGGATAAATATGGGTGAGAAGCTACAAACCAAAGGAAATAGAGGAGCGATGGGGAACAAGTGAAAACACAATATACTCACACCCAAAACCTCTAATTCCATCCTCTTCTTGACTCCTTTATTCACAATTTCTTTTTTCATTTTTCTATATTTTTTTTCTTTTTTTTTTCATCTTGTCTCTTTTCTTTTCTCTCTTTTCAGAACACAACTCTAAGAGACAAGATAACACAACATATATACAAAAACAAACAAGAAGAGGAACCAACTAGCCAATTCATCATAATCTTCCAGGAGACCACACTTATTCCCAAAACAACTCCAAAGCTCCAAAATTCCCTAAGGTTAAGGTAAACATGGTTTTTTTTTCACTTAGGGCTATTGTATGAGCTTCAAAACAAAGAAATGGAGAAAGTAAAGGCACAAAGGGGCTATCAAAGGATCACAACAAGGTAGGCTCATTTGGCTAGAGAGGCTCAACAACAAAGCTACCTTTATCACTTCCAAACATGCATATCAATCAAGAATTATCAACAAGAGTCAAGCCAAGGCATATGTGCAAGCAATCAAGAGACATATCACACACAAGAAAGAATATCAAGTGGCTCAAATCTCACACAGGGTATTTCTGTCACAATCAATCACCGTCTCAAACATCATAATCATCTTCCCAAGCAAAGAAAAGCAAGAATTCAGACTAATTAGAGTACCAATAAAATGAAAGACATGTCTACAACCTAAACCAAGTCCAGAAATCAAGAGAAACATGCAAAACTGTACACAAAATAGAACAACAACTACCTAAAAAACAAAAATATTTAAGGCAGAAGACGTAAACTAATCAAAGAAAAATCAGAATCTCCCCCAATAGACCACACTTAAACTACACAATGTCCTCAGTGTGTCACAATCATCAGATCAGGAATCAAAACAATCAACAGATCATGGACAAGTGCAATAAAAGTGGGAAAGGGAGAGAAGGAGGGAAAAGAAAACTCCCCTGATCATGGTGGCAATTGCCAATTTTGGACTATCAAGGAAATGTTCTCCACCACTGGAGTCACCAAAGAAGTCTTGAGGAGGAATTGCTTCAGTCTCCAAATTTGATCAAGCAAGGAGATGTCCTCCACAGCTGGATCTAAGAAGCAGTGATTGTTGATGAGTAGGTTCAGCTGGTGCCTATTGATATTCAAGCTTTTGTGTACACTAGCACTCTTGTCTTCCACCACGGGTGTTTGTTGATCAAACTCATGTGTACCTCCTGCAACATGGTTAGTGCAATGTGGTTCTACAGAAATAACATGCAGAGGTATAACACCCAATCTCAGTGTAACAAGCTGACCCTCGGATATACCCTCAGAACATGAATCAAGTTCAGAAATAGAAATAATATCAACAACAGGCTCAGATTCATGTTCAGTGCATGAAGAATAAACATTCAGACAAGATGGCAAAAGTTGTTTCTCATCATGCAAAGAGTGGAAATCAAAAGCATGCTCATCAACATCATAATCATCAACATACCCATCATTAGCATAATCATCAACAGAATCTATCTCAGGTATGTTTACTTCCACCTCCCTGGATGTGGCTAAAGTGGTGGAAGATGAAAGTGGTCTACCTATCTCAAAGGTGTTTCTTATATCTGCCTGTTCCTCAATATTTTCATTAGATTCACAGTTAGTGTCATCCATCGTAAAGTTGGAAGCTGGTTGTATCACAATTAATTTCAACACAAATAGAGCAAGAACCAGCTTCACAACTACATTTGAAATTTTCAGAAAACTGTGAAAGATCAAAATTTAATTCTAAGTCTGAAACATCTTCAGTTTTCACAGTTTCAATGTCAAAATCAACACTAACACGTGAATCTGCAGCAGTATCAAGAATATCTTAATGCATGAACAACTCAGGCAAATCAAGTGGGATTTCAAGTTTAGAGAAAACCTGGGTTAATTCATGATTCATCTCACCTATAATAGCAGAATGATCCACTGCATCCTCAGGCGCAAGAGCAGGGACATAGGAGTGTAGGAAAGTAGATGGTGCAATAGTAGGCTCATGACTCTACTCCTCATCCCCTATGCGGGTGACACTGACATCATTAGTAATCTGAACAGTCTGAATTGGAGGTCCCTCTAAAACACGAGACTGTTCCTCAATGGCCTGCCTGGCTATCTGCCTTCATAACTCATTCAATGTTGGCTCAGAAGAAGTAGAAGATTTGGAAGGTGGTTGGGCAGATGCCTCTTACTGTTCCCGTTTCCTCTGATTTTTCTGTTGTGGCTGCCTGTTATTGTAGATGTTGGTAGCATAAGCTTGAGGCTCATCATGAGATACAGGGTGCTTCGAAGAAGGACAAGCATCCGTATAGTGGTCACTAGAAGAACATAAAGCACACAACTGTGCAACAGATGCAGATGGAGGTACTGGTCTCTGGTTGGATGCCAGCTGTGTCACCAAACTCTCAAGAGAATCAAGTTTGCTTTCCAATTTCCTACCAACAGCTGATAAAGAATGGGCAGGCTCATGAAACTGCAGCTGTTGTGGTTTCTGAACAGGTGGAGGCATATAAGGAGTTTGGAATGATGGTTCCTGATATTGATGCTGTAAAGTACCATACCATCCCAAGTTAGGATCAGTCCTCCCAGGATCGTCGCTATAACCATATCGCACAGGGGAGAATTTGTCTAGAAACTGATGCTTCAGATCTTCACAACTGGTGACGGATCCTGGAGGAAGACAATACAGCCAACCCCTTGCTGCTTCTTGTAATGAATGCGGAAATGCCCTTAAAAACACTTCTTCATCTGGGACATCTGGAGGTTTCATTAAAGAGCATAATGTGTAGAACTCCTCCAAATGTCTACGTGGGCATTCACCTGCAAAACCATGAAACCTAGGCAGCACATGTATCAGTCCAGTGTTGAAAACACAACGAATATCCTCCTCATCAAGTGGGCACGGCTCCCTAGGAGCACTCTCATGAGATGGAGGAGACTCAACATGGAAATCAACAGGAGAATCATAATTATAGGCACAAGCAGAAGAAACGGAATCCACATAACCAAAATAGGTAGACATGGGAAAGACGGGGGAAAAGAAGAATGCAACGAAAATATGCAACTAAAGCTACCTAAATGAAACAACACAAGACGAACACACAATACAGAACATCACACGGACAACACAAGTCAAAACACGACATACACTAACACAAGAAAAGACCTAAAACCGAACCTTGGTCCCCGACAACGGCGCCAAAATTTTGATGGGTGTCGCGGCCCATACAAATTTGATTGCATAAGAGAAATGCAGTATAGCTAGGGAATGACTCCTAGGTCGTCTCTCAAGGACCAAATTTTGGTTCGAGAATCAGGTCTAACACGAAGTGGGGGGGTTTGTGAAAAGGTTTGTGAATGCTGATGAATTAAATCAAAAGACGAATGCAAACAGAAATGTAAAACTGAAATACGGACAGAAACATAAAAACAGAATCAAATACAGAATAAAAACGGTCGATCATTAACTCAATTACTATGCTTCCAATCACAGATCAACGACAAGTACACACTACTCTAATCCAAATCCGACACGA
>NW_014541997.1:40214-53333 GCF_000741045.1 Vigna radiata var. radiata | reverse complement strand
AGCATAATTTGGAAAAACGGGAAAATACCGGACAATTAAGCACAATTCCCTGATTAAATTCGGTACAATAAACTAAGTGAAATCAATAAAATATCTACTCATCAAAGACCAAGTAGCGTTTCCCTAGAGACTCATAGGCCTAGACTTTCATGTGGTTTGTTGATTATTTAAGAATTGAATAATGAAAATTGTTGTTTAGAATGCAAAAATGAAAATTAAACATCCACATGAAAAAGTTAATCAATTGACAGTTGAATGATATGGATGAATTGTGTTGTTGAGGTTTTTGACTTATCCTAATCCACTCTCATATATTTACGAATTCTACTTTTTCAATAATGTTAATGCCACTTTCTAATTTACCCTAATCCCAATGTCTTGGTGAAGAGAGCCTACTCCTAATAACTAGTTTACAATATCTTGTCTCCCTAGTAATTGTTCATGCATTACATTCGCACAAAAGCTTAAAGGTAATCGGTCCTCCTATTCCTATGTCTAGGTAATATTGCTCCCAAGAGAAATCCCTAATGTGTAGATCTACCCATATGTGTCCATATAGATAAAAATTAATATCACGCTATTGAATAATGTCTTAAACAAAGCATATATAAATAATGGAGGAAAAACTCTAACAATTAATGAAATAAAGCATATGAATAAAGCATCAATTAAATATATGAGAGTTTCAATAGGATTACATTGTTTCCCTAACAACAATGGAGGTTTAGTTCACCATAGACATGGTGAAACTAGATGAAAATAATGAAAAGAATGAAAAGATAAACCCTAAAACTTGTAGATTGGAGCTGCCGCATCCAAAGTCCTCATCCAAGGGGTGTTAACACTTCGGCAAGTGTACCGAATCGTATCAAGTAATAATACAACGGTAAGTCTGAGTATCGTTTCCCAAAGTACTCTTAGGCCTAAACGTTCGTATATATTCTTAATTTCTTATGATTTGATAGAGCGAAAATTAGGGTTTTAAATGCAAGACAGAAAATAAACATGCATGCAAAGATTGATCAATTGACAATTGAGCTATATGGATGAATGATGTTGTTGGGGGTTTATGATTTCATACTAATCCACTCTCATATATTTACAAATTCTACTCAATTCTACTTCTTTATCAATGTTAGTGCCACTTTCTAAATTCCCCTAACTCCAATATCTTGGTGATTAGAGTCTAATCCTAATTACTAGTTTACTATGACTAGTCTCCCTAACAATTGATCATGCATTACATAATTCGCACAGAAGCTTAAGGCAATTGGTCCTCCTATCCCTATGTCTAGGCAATATTGCTACCAAGAGAATTCCCTCATGTCAAGACCTAACTATACGTGTCAATATAGATAGAATCAAAAGTCATGCTATTGATTAATGTCTTAAGCAAAGCATACAAATATAATGGAGGAAAAACTCTAACAATTCTGAATTAAAGTAAGAATTTCAATACATGAGAGTCTCAATAGGATTACAACATTCTCCCAACAACAAAGGTGTTTAGTTCACCATAATCATGGTGAAACTAGATGAAAAGAATGAAAAGTATGAAAAGATAACCCTAGAATTGATAACTTGGAGCTTCCGCATCCAAAATACGCCTCCAAGGAGTGAAGAAAGTGATTTTGCGTCCTTTCTGTCAAAAGATACTCCTCCTAGGTCGTGCAAATCTATTTATAAGTTCTTAAATCGAAGCAGAAACTGGCCCAGCCTCAATAGTCCACCGCCTGACGGTGTGTATGGCACTTGACATCACCCCTCAGTGCTGCCGCCTGAGCGTCTGGCAGAGAGTTCCTAGAAGGTTCCACCGCCCGGCGGTGGCTTCACCTCCCGGCGTTGAGGTCAACACTTGTACTCACCCCTCAGTGGCGTCCCTTGAGCGTGTGGCAGAGAGTCTCTAGAAAGTACACCGTCCTACGGTGGTTTCACCGCCCGGCGGTAGCTACGACTCTTCTTTACTCCACTCTTCCTCCTTCTCTTAAGTCCAACTCCTATTGATGGAGACTTGCTATGGATAGAAAGCATGGAGATCCAGTTCCAAACAGTAAGCAATCCATTATGCAGAGAAGTGCAGCGGAATTGGATGTAGATGAGTGGAATTTGGTGTTTAGTGATGGAAGGAGTGTGTAATTGATCCTCTCAGCTCAGAAGGCCCTCCTATGATGGAAGGAAGCTAGAGGAAAGGGTAGAGAAAGTGTAAAGAAGCATTGACTCAAGAGCATTAAGGCTGAAACAGAAATTCTGCAGAATTTCATTAAGGCTCAAAAGTGAGATTTACAAGGATGGAGCCCTCTTATTTATAGGAGAGGAGGAGCTCAATTTCTGTTTGCAAATCACTCAGAAAATTCAAAAGAACCCTAAGAGAAGCGCGCCAATTTGAGCAAGCAAGTTCCATGCTTCCAGCCAGCTCATCCATGCACGTGGAAAATGTGGTGACGTTCACGCTGAGCGGTAGTTGAGTGACGCTGAGCGGTGCTTGGCTGTCTTCACCATTTGGCTTCCTCTTCTTGGATGGCTTTGCTCCTAATTCTTGGATCAACTTCTTCAAGCTTTATTTAGGTCCTACAAAACAAAGTATATGTATTTTAGTTTAGAGAAGAAGGAGTAGTATAAGTCACCTTCCATAAAAGCAAAATGATAGGTGATCCTTCTTCCTCTTGAATCTTCTTGGCCATGGCTCTAGTAAGAGGTCCAATATAGTTCCTTGATGGTCTTCCATCACCTATGTTCTTCAACCTGATAAATCATGCCAAATCATGGAAAAACCAAACATAAAACCAAGAAAACCAACTTTGACTCTCTTATTCTCTAACTTAAGCAAATTGCATGATTTTAAGCTAATTCTAAGTCATAAAGGGTGCTTTTAATGTCAATTTTAAGTATGAAAATAATGTTTTTTGAACCGTTATCACAACCCCAAACTTAGAACTTTGCTTGTCCATAAGCAAATAAAATGTAACTTAGTCCTCCATAAATCATCACAATGGTTCAACTCATTCCAAAACCAATGCTTCAAGACAAGTCATCACTCAAGTCAGCTCATCACAGTATTCACAAAATAGCATAATCTCAAATAGATGTTATTCTTAGGAATGACCAATCAACTAAGCACAGATGAAATAATGAATTCAAGGAATCATTCCTCACCAAAGCAAAATATTTCACTCAATCACTCAAGTGTTTCAAAAGGTTCACACCTTCCCTCCATTATCCATATGTCACATAGAACACAATTTCCTTTCATTTAGCACAATCAATCATTATCACACATACATGCCATCACAAGGACTTTTTTCAAGGCTTATAATGTGGTTGGGCTAACAAGAATTTTTTTTTTCTAGATCACAAAATACTTGAGTTAAGAGTGTTATTTACACATTCATATTTCAAGCACAAGCTCTCTTTTTGCCAATCTCACTTATTCCCAACTTTCCATTTTCTTTTGCATTGAGCTTTTCTTTTCATGCCATCTTTTCTATCTTTTTCATGCTTTTCATGCTTTACTCAAGACATTAGCTCAATCCTTATCTTTCTTTCAATTTCCCAAACAACCCCAAATTTGAACCTCTATCAATACCCCAAATTTCTCAACTTAACTCAAGGTAAAGATTTTTCAAAAGGGGTTTCAGATACTGCTTAAGGCTCAGGTTCAAAAAGGGTAGAACACATTCTGCTCTTCTTGATTGGGACGAAATATTTTGTTTTGGCTAAGAAAGGGTTTACTAAAAAAAATGGCCTTGATCATATGACACATACATGCAGTTATACCAATCATAAAAACTTGGACAATATCATTCATGCTTTCAAGTAGATTGCAATCACATCATCAAAAACCCTGGAGCTCAAAACCTCACATATAAGCTTCTCTCAACATTTCACATATCTCAACATCACACCCTGCTTAGCGTCAAAATCACAATAATAATATTATCATGCATCTGTTCACATACATAGTGACCACTCCACTTGTATATCAACATATGGCAATCTCAATCATCATTCAATATCAAGCATCATCAAGCAACTTATCTCATGCAATCATCAAGTAGTCAAACCATCATATCAGAAAAGTTTTAGACCAAGTACATTAATCCTATTCTACTCAACAGAAGCAAATCCTATACTACTAACAAAAAACAAAAGATAAGAAAAACCCTGTTCTACTGCAGATAGCATCCATCACTAGATGTTGTATAAGCTCCTCAACCCATGCTATCATTAGAGTCCTCCTCTCCAACTTCAGCATCCTCAAAATCATCACGATCTTCATCTTTATCATCCTTATCCATGGTTGGAGCTTCAGCTGCTCCAAATCTACTCCCTTGTGCCTGTTCTGGCCAAGCCACCACGTTGTTGAACTTGTCCATAGTCCACCTATGTGCACGAGGATTGTCGTACAAGCTCACAATCATCTATATTGTAGCAACTTGTCCTCTATGAATGGACTCAAGTCTAGACTCTACAAAAAACATATACCTGTCCCTCATCTGGAATGGCTCAGCATCATGTGCATCTCCGTGAGCATGAGGTGGAACTCTCCTCCTAGAGCGTCTCTAAGGTGCTCCCTGGGCTGCCTCAAATCCTCCATAAAACTGCCTGTAGTAGGCCTCATCAATGGTCTTTCTGGGACACTCAAAAGGTGGGGAAGATGTGTCCACCCCAGTTACATGGCATAACTGTGTGATCAGTGAAGGATGTCCCAAGGGTGCCTTGTTGCTAGTGGTGACTGTACAGCTCTAGATCTCATTTGTAATCACCTGGCCAATGTTGATGTTCATTCCTTTCAACACACAATAAATGAACATAACCCTTTTGATATTGATATCTGAAGTATGAGAGCACGGTGTCACATTGGCATGCGCGAAGGCCATTGATGAGTCAATATTGTATTGACTGTATTTTAGTTTATTGCACTTAAATAAATCAGGGAATTATGTTTAATTGTCCGTCATTTCCCTGTTTTTCCTAATTCTTCTTAATTTGGTCAGAAATTCGTATTTTCACTAATTTGAATTTTCTAAGCTAATTAATTGCACTTTTGGTTGCAAGGAAATTTTGGGAAACACCATTTGGAGGATTAGGATGGTGGCGTGCACATTAAAGACTCAACATTTATTCATTTCAATTTTAAAAAAAGTGTACTTTAGTTTTCTAGAAACTTTAATTAGGATTAAGTGCATTTGGGCCCTTTTTGTGGAAAATTTGTAGAAGCCCAATTTTTGTAGGACATGTGGCTTTTGGCTAGGGTTTCTTTTAGGAGGTGGACCCCACAAAATGAGGCAACTCTCGGCAATTTAGAGCTCTAGGCCGACATACTCTTGGAGGTGGTTCTCATTTTCACACTTTGTATGGGTTTCATGAACTTTCTCCTTGGGAGCTTGTAGGGTTTCGTTTTCTTTGAGCTATGGAATTACTAAGATCATATTTTTCTTCTTCTCTTGCTTGAATCTTGATTGTCTTTGCTTGGTGGTGGTGAAAATCGTCCCATATTCCACTTTTTTTTCTTGTTCTTTGAAGTTAAAAGTATAAGGTTGAGGTTGTTTCTTTGCATTTTCATGATGGGTCTTTGGTTTGAATGAAGATCTATTTCGTTTTTCTCCTTCTTTGCTGCCATATTTTCATATTTACTTTGAGTTTCTTGGATTGGATGACGAAAATGAGTTGTTGTTGAGCTTAGTAGTGAAGAAAGCTTGAGTTGGTCTATGGGTGTTTGAGGTTTGAACCATTTTCTTCTTGTGCTTTTGTTTGATGGTTGGAAGCAATATTTTGAGCTAGACATTGTGTTTGTTGATGATGGATAGAAGGTTTTGCAAGGAAAGCTAGGGATGTGTTTTTGTTTTTGTCAAAAGTTTGAAGAAAAGAGAGTGTGAAGTTGGTTTGAAGAAGATAGACTTTGGGTTTGTTGTGCTTGTGTTATTTTGCAATTGAACTTTGGAATTCTTGTGTTCATTCTTGGTAATCAGATGTGGAGAAAAAATTTGAAGGTTGGTGTTGGTGAGAAAACCGAAAATAAGGATGGAAAGGAGAGATAATAGTTCATTTAATTTTTTTACCTTATTTGGGCAAGCACATGAGAGGCTCAATTTCATAGAAAGAAGATTACCATTTTGGTCTTTGTCTTTTCCTTGCATTGCTGCCGAGAATTGCACATGAGACTGAGATGCTTTGTGTTTTTATTTGCTTTGACCTTGCTTATGTGGCACAATGGTAGAAGAATTTAAGCACCTTTTTGACTTGTGGACTTTTTGAAGCATTGTTGCAACCAATACATCTTATGGCTCGGCAATTTGGTGTGAAAGGTGTGTGAGTTACATTTTTGCTGCATGGAAAGGGAGGAGAACACGGTTTTATTGTTTGGTTAAGGCACATGTTATTTCCTTGGGAAATGATGCACATGGGACAATAAGTCAACACATTTTGTAGCTTATTGAAGGTGGAATTTGAAGTTTGATTTTGGTGCATGGTAACTCACGGCCAAGAGGTTTCCTTAGGCCTTTTGCATTTTTAATTTCATTTGTTGGATGTATTTGGTCACATGGAATGTGTAGGGAAAAAGCATGTTTGATTTTCGTTTGTTTTGAATTAGTTTGCATAATAGGATTAATTGTTTTTCATTTCTTTAATTTAGTTTTGCATTTAATAATTTTAATTAAGTTAGATAGTTTGTAACTGTGTTGGTGTCTAGTATTTTAATTTATTTTAATGTTGTCTAATATGTTTGGTCTTGTTACTTCAATTGCCATGGTAGCTTAAATTAATTCAGTTGGTCATTAGCTATATTGTGATGTTTCCTTGAGATTTCTGAACTGTAACTGTGGTTGCTACTCTGACCTTGGTTAATGTGAAACCTGTATTTGCACTTGCAATTGGGTATACGCTTAGTTGCCCAGTTGGTGTTACTTCTTCGCTTAGTTGATGTAACTGCATGGTGTAAATTAGATTGGCATTAACACTGCGTCCACTTAGTTCGCTTTTATGAAAACAGGGTTAACCTTCGCTTAGTTGGTTAACTTGTTGGATTAGAGGTTTGAGTCGCAACTTTATTTTGTTGATCTGTGATTGCAAACATTGTAATTAAGTTAATGACTGACTGTTTTTATTCTGTCTTTGAAACCGTTTTTAAATGTGTTTAATTATTTGTTGCCTCTGTGTTTTGATTTTATTCATCTGTATTCACCACAACGTTTTCACAACCCCCCCCCCTCCACCTTCGTGTTTGATTTGATTCTTGAACCGCAAAATTGGTCCTTGAGAGACGACCTAGGAGTCATTCCTAGCTATACTGCGTTTCTAAATTGCACATTAAATTTTGCATGGGGAGCGACACCCATCAACCATCCAGTACTGAGCCAGTGGTGTCAAATTGATCCTCTTTATGTGAATTGCAGCTCCACTAGGGTTCTTGTAAAAGTGCCCTCTAGGCACACAGAGTACTTTCTCCATATTATCAAAATCAGTGCCTTCTTTAATATTCTACTCATGCTGACACTGCTCACCTTCCCATTCAGTGTTCAGGAACCTGTTAATAGTTTCATATCATACCTTATAACTTTGCCACGCAATAACTCATATAGTCCATGAGGTGAGAATTCTCTAGTGGTTTGGCATTCGTGTAGAATTCCTTCACCACTGTTATGTTGGCAGGAGCAGGGTAAGTAGCTAATCTCTCCCAATTTTTTCCCTCAAGCTCCTGTCCAAACTGAGGAGCAAAGTATGGGATCCAACTTGCTTTCCTCTTCATCAATAATCGCCTCTCCTGGACAGTTCGATAATGCTATGCATGCCTCTTGTGAAGGAACCTGTTAGAGTAGAACCTGTATGGTTCTCTCCTCTTGTTTCCTACAGTCTTAATTCTCTTCCCTGATGAAGAAGTCATTCCTGCATTAAAAACAATTCCCAAGACAAAAGCAAAACATGTTAAGTGTTAACAAACATCAAAACACGTTAAATCATATCACTAATCAACGTTAAGGGTTAAACAGGACCCCTAAGCGCCACCTGCACCATTAAAAACCAAGCAAGAAAAATCTGCCAGGCCACCGCCCTGAGGTAGCTGAGGCAATTTCAACATAACCTCCCTACATGCCTCTATTCTCCACCCAAACACAAATTACTCAGTTCTAGTCCTCAACCACACATTTTAATTGGTTCAAACAGTTTCAGTTTCATGAAATCATGCATAAAAATAGAAAGCCCTAAAATCTTATGCTTCTACAAACTTTTTTCATCAAATTCATGACTTTGAAACCCTAAAAGCAAAATTTATGACTTACTTGGGTGGAGAAACCTTAAATGAGTGCACATGCTTGTAAGTTGGTGAAGAATGAAACCCAATGCAATGCTCTCAAGAAAACCCAAAACTTTGATGGTGGAATGGGTTCAAAATTGATGAAGAATGGGTTTTCAAGAGAAGGGATGATAAGAGAAGTGATGGGAGAGCTCAAATGAGTGTTTAAAACTGAAATAGAGGTTAGGGATCTGGAAGAGACCGCTTGGGCGAGCCCTAAGGGGTATAAAAACCATGCAATGGGCCAAAGAAATTAGGTCCAACTTAAAAAATCAATTCAGCCCCCAACGACGCCATCGCCCAACTGTGTGCGCGATAAATCTCTTCCCCTTTTTACTTTGCTTCAAACATTTTTGATCCTATAACCTTCAATTTCAACTTTCAAATTTCAAATTTTTATGCAATTCCCACTCACTTTACTCACATAAGCAACAATTAAGCCCTAAATGCAACTAGAACAAAATTAGCATGCAACAAAAATATATCAACTAG
The DNA here is from genome assembly GCF_000741045.1 of Vigna radiata var. radiata. Classification (NCBI taxonomy): domain Eukaryota; kingdom Viridiplantae; phylum Streptophyta; class Magnoliopsida; order Fabales; family Fabaceae; genus Vigna; species Vigna radiata. Next base: position 44,548 of record NW_014541997.1, on the reverse strand, counting down.
GTTGCCTACCAGGTAGCGCTTGTTTAATGTCACGAGCTTGACCCAAACCTTTCTAGCACTTATCAGTAAGTGCAAAACTTACCAACACCCATCAGTAGGTGTACCTTCCTATACCCTTCAGTAGATACATAAAATTTTCTAGCATCCATCAGTAGATGCTACCCCATAAACAATGTTTAACAAAATGCAAAATTACAAAACCAAAAATAAAGAAAATAATGTTCATAAGTGATTGGGGTGCCTCCCAGCAAGCGCTCGTTTAATGTAACTAGCTTGACTCGGTAAAGCTCAAACACCCATAAGTAAAAGTTGGTATTCTCCTTGCTTGATATTCTTTTCTTTTTCTTCATTCTCCTGAATTTCTTCAGAAAGTTGATGAAACCAAGCACATGTTTCCATGTTTCAATCATAGGAATTTTAATCTCCAATTTCTTGAAGATTTCAATAAAACACTTAAATTGTTTTTCCTTCCTATGATATTTCTTTGGATGAGGAATGGATTTTTCATATGATCTTTTCTTTCTTCCTCTCATCCGCTTTTTCTTACTCTCATACTCTCTCAAGTTTCTCTTTTTCTTTTCTCTTACTTTCTTCTTTATTTTCACACACGTTTTCTTTTCTTCTTTTCTCTCAACCACTTCTTTTTCCTTCTCTTCATCTTTATCTTCCTCACTCAACTTTTCTGTCTCTATCTCCTCTATCTTTTCTGTTAGGAAACAGGTTGGCTTCGTTTTACACCAAGAGGGGGGGTGAATTGGTGTTAATCCAAATTTAAAATCTTTTCGCAATCTTGGTATGAAAGTTCAAAGCTTTTGATCTTTCCTTGAAATTCAAGTTATTGAAAAATGTAATGCAGCGGAAAAACGTAGTTGACTACTAGACAAATATAGTAGACTGAATTAAAAGAGTGCAGGGATAGAAAAATCAAACACTGATTTTTATACTAGTTCGGCCAACAATGCCAACCTTGGAAGCAAATGCACTATTGATACACACTTCAATCACATACATATATGTAATGACACAAATATCAACAATCTCACAATATTATCTCAATTAAGATATGAAATCAGATAATGAACCAAGATAATATCAGATTATAAATGATTTAAGCAATCAGTAAGGATAGAAGAAAATTCCAAAATTGGAATTTTTAATGCAGTTTAGACGCAGTCGAATGCATTAAATCATTAGTTAAATGCATTGCTTTCTAAAAATGTTGAATTCCAATTGTATATGTCCAAAGCAATGTCCTTCCTGAAAAACCTTTGAAAAACCTTTTCCAGATCAAGTATAGTGGTTATGCAAGAATAATATTTCATCATAACTGAAGTCAATGTATAAAGATGCATGACAGTTATAGCACAGTTGACTTCAAACATAACACAGTCGAGTTAATCATTTTACATTACAATCATTAAGAATTCCAAGTTCATTTCTGATTGTAAAAAATCTTTCTTTGTTGAATGGTTTTGAAAAGATATCAGCCCATTGATGCAATGTATCAACATACTCTATTTTGATTTCACCCTTATTTATATGATCTCTAATAAAATGATATCTTATTTCAATGTGCTTAGTTTTCGAATGCAAGATCAGATTCTTAGTTAAGTTTATAGCGCTAGTACTGTCACATTTCAAAGGAATACTTTCTATCTTAATGCCATAGTCCTCTAATTGACTCTTTACCCAAAGAGATTGTGCACAGCAGCTTCCAGCAGCTATGTACTCAGCTTCTATGGTAGATAAAGCCACAAAAGCTTGTTTCTTTGAATTCCAAGAAATCAGAGATGAAGCAAACAAATGACATATGCCACTAGTTCTTTTCCTATCTAATTTACAACCCTCAAAGTTAGAATCACTATATCCGTTTAGAAATAGATTTGATCCATTTGGATACCATAGTCCAAGATTTTTTGTACCTTTGAGGTATTTCAAAATTCTTTTAACAACAGTAAGATGTGATTCTTTAGGAGCAGATTGAAATCTAGCACAGAGACAGACACTATGCATTATTTCAGGCCTACTAGCAGTAAGATAAAGTAGTGAACTGATCATACCTCGATACATTTTTGATCTACACTTTTTCCAGCTTCATCTAGATCCAAGTAATAGTTAATTGCCATTGGTGTAGCAACATCTTTGCATTCTGTCATCTTAAATGTTTTCAAAAGATCATTGCAGTACCTAGATTGGTGGATGAATATCCCATCTGTGGTTTGCTTCACTTGTAGTCCTAGGAAATATGTCAATTCTCCAATCATAGACATTTCAAACTCTTCCTGCATGACTTTCGAAAACTCTTTGCACAACATAGGATTAGTTGAACCAAAAATAATGTCATCAACGTAAATTTGTACATACAGTTTATCATTAATTGAGGTTTTTATGAAAAAAGTAGAATCAACCTTTCCCCTAGAGTATCCTTTCTTCATAAGAAATTCACTTAACCTTTCGTACCATGATCTTGGAGCTTGATTAATCCAATATAAGGCATTTTTGAGCTTGTAAAGATGATCAGGATATTCAAAATCTTCAAATCCAAGTGGCTGCTCAACATATACTTCTTCCTTGATATAACCATTCAGAAAGGTGCTCTTAAAATCCATTTGATACAGCTTAAATTTCATTGTAGATGCAATAGCTAAAAGTATTCTGATAGCTTCTAGTCTGGCTACAGGCGCATATGTTTCGTCATAGTCGATTCCTTCTTCCTGACAGTAGCCTTTTGGTACTAGCCTTGCCTTATTATTTATGATTTCACCAAAATCATCCATCTTATTCCGGAAAACCCATTTTGTACCAATAACTTGTAACTCAAGTTTTCTAGGCATTAATTCCCACACATTATTCCTTGTGAACTGATTAAGTTCCTCTTGCATGGCAACTATCCAAATTTCGTCACTTAATGCTTCTTCAACTTTCTTTGGCTCAATTTTGGATACAAAAGCAACATTCATACAATATTGGTTCATTTTTCTCCTTGTCGATGCACCTCTTGACATTTCACCAATAACATTTTTTGTTGATACATTCTTTGGTACCTTCCAAGTCTTAATCGACTCAACCTTACGAGATTCGACTTGCTCTGTTTCAACTCCTTTCTCAATAATTTCTTCAGGATCTTCTTCATTACTTAAGTTCTCGTCTTCTTCAACAATGTTCCTGAATTGTTTAGAATGGCTTGAATCCATGATAAACTCATCAAATGCAACATGAATAGATTCCTCCACATTCATAGTTCTCTTGTTGTATACCCGGTACGCCTTGCTGTTTAAAGAATATCCTATGAAAATTGCTTCATCAGCTTTTGAATCAAAATTTCCAAGATTCTCTTTGCCATTATTGAATACAAAACACTTGTTTCCAAAGATTCTCAGATGTGAGATGTTTGGCTTCCTTCCTTTGAGCAATTCATACGGTGTAAGTTTCAGTATAGATCTGATGATTGTCCTATTCAGTACATAACACGTTGTGCTCACTGCATCTGAGAAATCGCTTAAGTGAATGTTGTTTACCCTATTTCCTACCAGAAGTAGCTCGTTTGTCACCCTATTGCTGATTAGACAGTATTTAGGTTCAAAAGTTATCTTCATACCTTTATCACACAACTGACTGATGCTAAGCAAATTGTGCTTCAACCCTTCAACAAGTAGAACATTTTTAATCTCATAAGAAGAAGGAGTTTTTATTTTACCTATGCCAATTATCCTTCCCTTGTTGTTGTCGCTATATCTGACATGACCAGCAGCCTTGTATGATATATCAGTGAATTTTGTAGGATCTCCAGTCATGTGCCTAGAGTTGCCGCTATCAAGATACCAGGTAGGACTTTTAGACTGTTGTTCCAGATCAGGCTTGAGTATTCTGGATTTTGCCATCATGATCAACTCTCCTTTATTCTTATCTTTCTTAGCATCCGTAGAATGATCTTGATTATTCGTCTTCTTCAAAAATTTTGTAAACTTACTGTTCAGCAAGATTGTTCTTTGCGTCTGTGTGCAACCTTCTTCCTCATGGGTTGCCTTGCATTCCAAGCTACCTGTTTTGAAGTTTTCAAAGAAACCATCAGTTACAGATTTTAACCTCAAATTATAGGGAGCAGATGCAAAATCAATTTCAAAATCATAAGCTTTTCTTGAATGCAAAAAGAAGTCATCCCCAGGTTTTACAATCGAATAAAATAAAAAACAGAGTCAACTGAATTTTAAAATATCTTATGAAAACTAGCTCTAGTGCCAATTGTTAGGAAACAGGTCGACTTCGTTTTACACCAAGAGGGGGGGGGGGTGAATTGGTGTTAGTTCAAATTTAAAATATTTTCGCAATCTTGG
>NW_014541997.1:10652-40186 GCF_000741045.1 Vigna radiata var. radiata | reverse complement strand
GAATTGGTGTTAGTTCAAATTTAAAATATTTTCGCAATCTTGGAATGAAAGTTCAAAGCTTTTGATCTTTCCTTGAAATGCAGGTTATTGAAAAATGTAATGTAGCGGAAAAACGTAGTTGACTCCTAGACAGATATAGTCGACTGAATTAAAAGAGTGCAAGGATAGAAAAATCAAACACTGATTTTTATACTAGTTCGGCCAACAATGCCTACATCTAGTGTCCTTCCAACCTTGGAAGCAAATGCACTATAATGGTTGTGGTTTTTACAACAAGGAATTTATAGAAGCACTACGCAAAAATATAAATCTCCTCTCTAACCCAAAACCAAATATAGCTACACACAAAAACCAGAATTGCAGCAAGAATCCCCTCTCCTACAATTTGCACCCACATTGAACAATCCTCAACGTGTCACCAGCACTCTTCACAGGATGCCAAGCCTATCACAACACGCTTCACAGGTTGCCAAGTCTATCATAGCACACTTCACAGGTTGCTAAGCCTATCACAACACACTTCACAGGTTGTCAAGCCTTCAGTCAAATGCAGAAGTCTTCACAGGATGTCAAGCCTATCAAGATCAAACCAGAAGCACCTTCTCTGTGCAAATGTTGATCAAACAGTAAGCACAATTGACTCCTCAATCTGAATGTCTCTCAAGAAAGATCACCACCGTCTTCTTGGAGAATTCTTGGAGCGAAACTGAGAGCTTTCTTTGAAACAGGACAATGAAAATGTTAGATCATAATTTTTGTTTCTATTTATAGGTTTCCTGTCAGCCTCAGTTGAATGACCTACTAATAGAGTCGACTGTATTAAATCAGTTATAACAAACAGTCAACACACAGGCTCCTCAGTCAATGGAATTAACACACATTTATGACAGTTCACCCAGTTAGTTAATCTTAACTAACTTTTTAAAATATAGTCGTTGGAGCAAGTAGGCAAAACATAATTCCAAATAAAACAGCAATATAGTCGAATAATTGATCCACACTGTCGACTGACTCATGAAAAAACACACTGAAATTCTTTTCATCTCAAAATCTCATCAAGTACACGTGTACAAAATCTGTACAAAGATTTTAGCTTAATCGACTCAATTACCAGTGTAGTCGACTGAACTGAACCTTTGTTACAACAAATATAAGTTCATAAAAGTACTTGTGAGCTTTTCTTTGGAAATGTGTAACAGTAATCAAAAACATTTTAACACACATTTCAACACAGGCATGTTCCAAATATATAACACATAGTCAATCATAGGAGCATCCATGTAAAATAACAAAACATGTTCAATAGACACAGTGTTCAAAACAGTATAGCATATCAACTGAACATGTAGTACTGGAACATATGTACTGTTATTAAGCAATGTGTTGTCATCATCAAAAACCAGTTTGATATAGAGTTTGTGTTGTCAGCAATCTCAACAATCTCCCCCTTTTTTGATGATGCACAACCATGATTAATAACTCAATCATGTTTGCACAGTTCCACATATAACAGAGTAAAAACAAATTTCAAAAACAGTTCAGAACATTCATTTACTCTGCAAATACAACACAAATATCATCAAGCAGATACAATATGTTATAGCAATTCTCCCCATATAGACTTGCAAATATACACTCATGAAAACTCTCCCCCTTTATGCATTAACAAAAAAGGAATGCTTGACATTTATGCAGATTTTTGAAATTAGAGAAGCATAAAAAAAATATGCAGTTTTTAAAACAGTATTGATGCTCTCTCAACCACAATTTCATCACAAAAATATATGTAAACTCCTCCTGAAATGTAGATGTGTGTGATGAAACATATGTAAAGAAGTGATACTCCCTTTGTCATTATGCTTGAGTTTCAAAAACAGTTTGATGCATAATACAGAATATCATAAACTTATCACTAAATTAAGCATAGATATGTGTCATTGATACACAATTCAATCACATACATATATGTAATGACACAAATATCAACAATCTCATAATATTATCTCAATTAAGATATGAAATCAGGTAATGAACCAATATAATATCAGATTATAAATGCTTTAAGCAATCAGTAAGGATAGAAGAAAATTCCAAAATTAGAATTTTTAACCCAGTTTAGACGCAGTCGAATGCATTAAATCATTAGTCGAATGCATTGCTTTCTCAAATTTTGAATTCCAATTGTATATGTCCAAAGCAATGTCCTTCCTGCAAAACCTTTCAAAAACCTTTTCCAGATCAAGTATAGTGGTTATGCAAGAATAATATTTCATCATAACTGAAGTCAATGTATAAAGATGCATGACAGTTATAGCACAGTTGACTTCAACCATAACACAGTCGAGTTAATCATTTTACATTACAATCATTAAGAATTCCAAGTTCATTTCTGATTGTAAAAAATCTTTCTTTGCTCAATGGTTTTGTAAAGATATCAGCCCATTGATGCAATGTATCAACATAATCTATTTTGATTTCACCCTTATTTATATGATCTCTAATAAAATGATGTCTTATTTCAATGTGCTTAATTTTTGAATGCAAGATCGGATTCTTAGTTAAGTTTATAGCGCTAGTACTGTCACATTTCAAAAGAATACTTTCTATCTTAATGCCATAGTCCTCTAATTGACTCTTTATCCTAAGAGATTATGCACAGCAGCTTCCAGTAGCTATGTACTCAGCTTCTATGGTAGATAAAGACACACAAGCTTGTTTCTTTGAATTCCAAGAAATCAGAGATGAACCAAGCAAATGACATGTGCCACTAGTGCTTTTCCTATCTAACGTACAATCCCCAAAGTTAGAATCACTATATCCGTTTGGAAAAAGATTTGATCCATTTGGATACCATAGTCTAAGTTTTTTTGTACCTTTGAGGTATTTCAAAATTCTTTTAACAACAGTAAGATATGATTCTTTAGGAGCAGATTGAAATCTAGCACATAGACAGACACTATGCATTATGTCAGGCCTACTAGCAGTAAGATAGAGTAGTGAACTGATCATACCTCGATACATTCTTTGATCTACACTTTTTCCAGCTTCATCTAGTTAGTTGCCATTGTTGTAGCAACATCTTTGCATTTTGTCATCTTAAATCTTTTCAAAAGATCATTGCAGTACTTAGATTGGTGGATGAATATCCCATATGTGGTTTGCTTCACTTGTAGTCCTAGGAAATATGTCAATTCTCCCATCATAGACATTTCAAACTCTTCCTGCATGACTTTCGAAACCTCTTTGCACAACATAGGATTAGTTGAACCAAAAATAATGTCATCAACATAAATTTGTACACACAGTTTATCATTAATTGAGGTTTTTATGAAAAAAGTAGAATCAACATTTACCCTTGAGTATCCTTTCTTCATAAGAAATTCACTTAACCTTTCATACCATGATCTTAGAGCTTACTTTAATCCATATAAGGCCTTTTTGAGCTTGTAAACATGATCAGGATATTCAAAATCTTCAAATCCAGGTGGCTGGTCAACATATACCTCTTCCTTGGTATAACCATTCAGAAAGGCGCTCTTAACATCCATTTGATACAGCTTAAATTTCATTGTAGATGCAATAGCTAAAAGTATTCTAATGGCTTCTAGTCTAGCTACAGTAGCCTTTAGCTACTAGCCTTGCCTTGTTCTTTATGATTTCACCATAATCATCCATCTTATTCCGGAAAATCCATTTTGTACCTATAACTTGTAACTTAGGTTTTCTAGGCACTAATTCCCATACATTATTCCTTGTGAACTGATTAAGTTCCTCTTGCATGGCAACTATCCAATTTTTGTCACTTAATGCAACCCAATTCTATCTCCATCCTTTTACGACTTGCTGCCATGCATTTTATACATGCGATGGAATTTTGCATAACTTGTTGGAATGTGTCTTCCAATCTTTTTGATGGAGAGAGTTGTTGCTGTCATTGTTATTGTACCAATTTCTGAAATTGAATAGCAGCTTGACCAAATTGGCATAGATTTCATTTGTGTACTTTTCCATCTTTTCTTGTGTCCAACTCCTTCCTACTTCAGCTTCCTTCATTCAATTCATGTTAAATCCTGCAAAAACAAGAAAAACCAAGCATAATACCACTGAAACCACCTTTGCCTCTCTTACTCTCTAACTTAAGAAAAATGCATGATTTCAAGCTAGTTTCTAAGTCATAAAGGGTGTGTTTTGTATCAAATTTAGGTATAAAAATAACGGTTTTTGAACTGTTATCAGCGCTTTGTTAAATGATCTTCATTTAGTATGAAGGGCGTATAGGAAAGTGCTTTTTAACATATTGTTTTTAGAGTGTTGTTTACAGTTTTAGCATGTTTACCAAAAACATTATGTAGCATAAATTTCATTGATTGGAAATATACAGACATGCGTTTAGCAAGGATATCGTTTAATGATCTGTCTACAACCCATAATAGCGTGTTTACTAAAAACATCATTTTATAGCGTGTTTGTTGAATTAGCATGTGTTAAGTTACTGGGTGCCTCCCAACAAGCGCTTCTTTAACGTCATTAGCTTTACCCAATAAAGCTCAAATACCCATCAGTAAGTGTTGGTATTCTCCTTGCTTGATATTTTTTCTTTTTCTTCTTTCTGCTGAATTTCTTCAGAAATTTAATAAAACCAAGCACCTATTTCCATGTCTCAATCATAGGAACTTTAATCTCTAATTTCTTGAAGATTTCCGTAAAGCACTTAAATTCTTTTTCCTTCCTATGATACTTCTTTGGATGAGGAAGGGGTTTTTCATATGATCTTTTCTTTTTTCCTCTCATCCTCTTTTTCTTACTTTTCTTCTCCCTCAATTTTATCTTTTGCTTTTCTCTTACTTTCTTATTTATTTTCACACACATTCTCTTTTTTTCTTTTCTCTCAACCATTTCTTTTTCCTTCTCTTCATCTTTATCTTTCTCACTCAACCTTTCTGTTTCTTCTTCCTCTATCTTTTCCTCATCTCTCTCTATCTTTTCCACATCAACAACCTTGTCACTTCCAGTGATAGTGGCTTGACATTCCTCCTTAGGGTTAACTTCAATATCAACCCCAGAATCTTCCAGTTTCTCAATTAACCCAGAATCTTCCAGTTTCTCAATTAAGTGACTAATTTGCATCTCAATCCTTTTGGATGTTGCATCAATACTTTTCTGAATGGAGATGGTATTTTGCATAGATTGTTGAAAGGCTTCCTCCAATTTTGCCATTGATAGAGAGTGTTGTTGTTGCCACTGTTGTTGTTATAACTCCCCCAATTTTTCGGTAGTTGCCCAAATTGGCTTTGATCCATGCTTGAGTGAGGTTCCCACAATTGATTGAGATTATCTTGGTAGAATTAAGTGCCCATATAGTTAAATTCTTGTCCAAATTGCATCCTGCAAAGATTAGGCACAAAACCGTAGAAAACATTTATTAGAACAAACAAAGATAAAAAAAAAAAAAATCAAGTCAAAGTTAATCAATAATCACACTACTGGAATAGTTAAACCACGAGTCCCTAACAACGGTGCTAAAAACTTGTTAGTACTCTAGCAAGTGTACTGAATCGTATTAAGTAATAATAAGTGGTTAGACCAACTATCGTTTCCCTAGAGACTCATAGACCTAGACTTTCATGTGATTTGTTGATTATTTAAGACTTGAATAACGAAAATTGTTGTTTAGAATGAAAAAACGAAAATTAAACATGCACATGCAAAAGTTGATCAATTGGTAGTTGAATGATATGGATGAATTGTGTTGTTGGGGTTTTCGACTTATCCTTATACATTCTCATATATTTACGAATTCTTCTTTTTCAATAATATTAATGTCACTTTCTAATTTACCTTAATCTCAATGTCTTGGTGAAGAAAGCCTACTCCTAATTACTAGTTTACAATGTCTTGTCTCCCTAATAATTGTTCATGCATTACATTCGCATAGAAGCTTAAAGGAAATCGGTCCTCCTATTCCTATGTCTAGGTAATATTGCTCCCGAGAGAATTCTCTCATGTCTAGATCTACCCATATGTGTCCATATAGACAAAATCAAAGATCACACTATTGAATAATGTCTTAAACAAAGCATGCATAGAAAATGGAGGAAAAACTCTAACAATTAATGAAATAAAGCATATGAATAAAGCCTCAATTCAATATATGAGAGTTTCAATAGGATTACATAGTTTCCCCAACAACAATGGAGGTTTAGTTCACCAAAGACATGGTGAAACTAAATGAAAATAATGAAAAGATAAACCCTATAACTTGTAGATTGGAGATTCTGCATCTAAAATCCTCCTCCAAGGGGTGAAGTGCGTGTTTTTGCGTCTCTTTCTGCCAAAAGATAGACTTTCTGGTTCGTGAAAATCAATATATATTCATTAAAATCAGCAGAACTAGCTCAGGCCCAAGCAGATGACGCTTAGTGCTAGGTCACCGCTTAGCAGTGGGTATGGTACTCAAGATGGACGCTCAGCGTTTGACAGTGACTTCACTAGAGAAGCCAGCCCTCAGTGGTGAGGTAGCGCTCAACAATGAGCACGATACTCAATTCCTCCCCTCAACATTGGCGCTTGAGCGTTGAGAGAGATCCATTCAGTGAAGCTGCCGCTCAGTGTTGTCCTAGCGCTCAACGGTGGCTACGTTTCTTCATTTTTGTACTTTTCCATCTTTTCTTGAGTCCAACTCCTTCCTACTTCAGCTTCCTTCATTCAATTCATGTTAAATCCTGCAAAAACAAGGAAAACCAAGCATAATACCACTAAAACCACCTTTGACTCTCTTATTCTCTAACTTAAGCAAAATGCATGATTTCAAGCTAGTTTCTAAGTCATAAAGGGTGTGTTTTGTATCAAATTTAGGTATAAAAATAACGGTTTTTGAACCATTATCAGCGCTTTGTTAAATGATCTTCGTTTAGCATGAAAGGGCGTTTAGGAAAGTTCTTTTTAACATATTGTTTGTAGAGTGTTGTTTACAGTTTTAACATGTTTACCCAAAACATTATGTATGGTGTGGGTATCAATGTTGGTAAGGGTTTCAATGCTGTTTTTCCTTGTATGGTGTGGGTATCAAGCTACTATAACAAAAATTGTGTTATTATGTGATTATTATTTCAAGATTTTTTATAACTAAATTTTATTCTTGAAATACTGTGAGTATGTGATATGTTATATGATGATGATAAGTATGTTGTGATTTAAGTTAATGGTATTGAGTGACGTAAGTTCATGATCCTCGTGGAGAGGTTTCATAGTGGTGTTCGATAGTGTGGTTAGTATGAATGGTCGGAGTTAAGTTAGGGGTTCATCTTGACATTCTAATGATCGTTCATGCTTAATTAGAAAGTGATGAATCATGTGGTGAGAATAGTAGGAGGTCCTTGTATGGTAGCCTGGATTGAGCCAATAGTATTACCATTACGCGTGAACGAGGATATACCTTTCATGGTAGCTTGGATTGAGCCAACAGTTTTACCATTACAAGTGCACAATGACTAACCTTGTATGGTAGCTTGGATTGATCCAGCAAAATTACCATTATAAGTGCAAGAACCACTATAACTTGGCATTCATACTATATCTAGATGAGTTAGGCGTTGGATGGTAGGATGAAGGATGTTTAGCCTTCTATAAACTAGCTTCTAAATTTAGAGTTTGGTTCTACGTTAGATCGTACGAAGTTAAATTTATAGTTATGATTTTATAACTATAATGAAAATGTTAATCCTAATTTTGATCAACTGTTTTATTTTATTAATTATGTAATAATTCTCTTTTAATTTAATACTATATGTTTTGGAGAATATTTTGTGGGACCGAGACACTGACCTGGATAACGTGGCTTTTCGGCTTTCTGGCGCTTGGATGGACGGGATTGCTCGCTTCTTCTTTATTTTGACCACTCACTCTCCTTCTGTTTAGACCGTTCGGTATTCTTCTTCTTTGACCGAGGGGGGAGGTACCTATAAAGGCACTCTGACGCTTAAGTTAGGCGTGTAGGGTGGAAGAACCTCAATTCTTATTAGAATGATTCTCAGTGTGAGAGAGTTGATAGCAGAATTTCTGTGTGATTAGAGTGTGAGTAGAGTATGTGAGAAGCATGATTAGAACGTGTGAGAACGTACCTGGCTTGAGGCCCTGACTCTCTATTTATAATTTGTCTCATGGACTTTGAACTTATATAAGCCCAATAAAATATAAACAGTGTAAAATATAAACAAACTTACTTGGTTACTCATAAACAACTTTATTGATATCTTTAATCAGATATTATTTTATTCTTAATATATTTAATAAGATATCTTTGATTTTGGTAGACTACAATCCCCATAATAAGAGTTGACCCAATTATGACCCTGTATAGTCATAATGTTATACATAAACAATCGGCTATTCTTTATAACTACTCGTCCCAAATATCATACCGTACAATATATATAAAGTTAATATAAAATAAAATGTATTTCCTTCGCTAATTAATTTAATATGCATGAACCCTCCTATCATAATACTTTATCCTAAAATAAGTAGAATACATTATTTAAAAAAACAACTAAAATTCAAGGTAAATTAAAGATTGGTGAATTCTACAGTTGCAAAAAACTTTATAGATAGCAGTCCTTTTCCTTAATTAATGTCGCAAAATTTTCTCATTAATTCATACATAACTAACCTCTCTTAGACCCTACTCCCTTTTCCTCTTCCACGGAATCAATGGATCAGTTTCAACAACTCTTCATCATCTTATCTTATATCACTTCCTTTTCATCACCAAATAAAATTATTTTTATTTGTCCTTTCATGTCAAAGTTTAAACTAATATTAATTAAGCTTATACAAGTGTGTAAGATATCATTTATTTTTATTTTCAGTGCCTAATTATTCTTTTTAAATTACGTACTTAATAAATTAAAATTTTTAATTTAAGTTTCTTATTTTGTTTTGTGACATCTGTTGAAAATCTAGTTGAATTTTTTGCGTCATATGTAATGACAAGACATTACACCATACAATAGAAATCTCATATTGTTATTATAATACAAAAATTAGACGAAATACTAAAAATGATATTTAAAATAACTAGATAAAATAGCATAATAAAGAGATGGATATTTTTTTTAGGAATTTAAATCAAAAGGTGTTTGATTTGAATAAAAAACTTTTACTAAACATTTAAAACAATGGTTTAGGACATCGAATTTATTTAAATATATTTAATTATCTTAACTGTTAGTTGACTATAGTTGTTAAATATTATCTGTTCTACCTTATAACAATGATCCTTGCAATAAAACAAATATATGAAATAAGAAACCCAAGTTCAATCTTCGTATACTTTCTTTCTACCTAACTTCATTACAATTATTCTTTGTTTAACATCTAGACTCATCATTGCACACATGTAGTGATTATTTACACATGGTTACTTATGTACTTAATTTATATAGAATGTCCACCTTTATTTATTTATTTAGTCATTTAAAGTAACACGTTCTTAATATTGTTTACCCAAATATATATATATATATATATATATATATATATATATGTTTAAACCTCATTTTGATCCCTAAGTTATAAGCAGATGTTCAGTTTAGTCCCCATTTTTAAATATGTAAATCTTTGATTCCTAAGTTATAAAAAATTGTATCAAATGAGTCCTTTTTTGATATGAAATACTATTTTTGGTTGTTTCTTAACAACTACTACATCTTTAGATTGCTCTGATTTGTTTCTTAATAATAACAGCACTTTAGATTGCTCTTTGTGCTTTGACCATGAACATCAAAAAATGACTCATTTGATATATTTTTTATAACATAGGAATAAAAGGTTTACAGTTTTAAAAATGAGGACTAAACTGAACATATACTCATAGTTTAGGGACCAAAAAGAAATTTAAATCATATATATATATATATATATATATATATATATATATATATATATATATATATAATTTTAATGTATTTATGAATTTGAACAAAAATATGAAGTAATAAAGTGTATTATAGGGTAGAACATAAATGATATACAATTCAAGTGCTCTAATGAAATTCAAAAACTATAAATTTATACCACTTTGGTGTCTCATTATCAAAACTATAGTTTAAGACTGAGTTTTCTGTTTTCAAAAGTCATATTATATAACTTTTGTAATCTTTTTTTATATAATCATTTTATTGTCTTATTTTTATTTTATTCATTAAATCTTATCTCCTTTTCTTACTTTTTACCCCTTTAAATATACCTCTTAAGAATGCCCCACATCAAGTTATTTTAGGTAGTTGATTGTAGCGTTGAAACAGTATAAATAGCACGAGCTTTGTTGTAAATATTTTAAATATATAGAAAAAAATATTATTTATTTGAAGAACAAAGTGATATATTCTAATTGTGTGACCCTAATGAACTTGGAGTAATAACTAATTTTGTCTCTGAAAATGAAAATAAAATTTTAAAAATGAATTCTTCTTCACTTAGTTTCTTTTAAAAATTTTAAAATATCTTTTTCATTTTTTTAAGTTAATATATATATATATATATATACACACACACTTAATAATATTTTTAATAAAAAATTTAATAAAATAATTAATAATTTAATTAAAACGAAGGATTAACCGACAGAAAAATTCATACCTTATAGATTTTTTTTATTTTGTTTTTTGTGGAATTTTTCACGTGACAATATATGTCAAATTAAAGGAGTGTGTATATTAATATGTAGGTCATGGAATGACGGTAGTTTAGGGTGTAGCATGTGCCACCGATGGATAATGGCAATTTTAAAAACAAGAGGTAGCACCAATGGCCCAATTGTCTAACTCGTACAGATGTCCTTTGATGTGCTTCTTTGACAATTATGTTCAATACAATTAAATTAAAATATACCAAATGTAAAAATATATTACCTTATATTCAATTATATATATTAAATTTGTTGTCTTTAATAAAGCATGTTGAAAGTGGTTTTATAAAATATTGTTCTTTTTAACTAACATTTTATTAGTTCAAATCATATTAAACTCAATTTCTTTAGTCCACAGTTTCAAGTTTAAATATAATGAAGCAAAAGAAGATCACCCAGAGAAGAAATTTAACTAAAAATAGTGAGATGAAATAAACATGTTTTGTTATAAGAAAAGTTCATGCATACTCGTTTGGCTACATAATTAAAAGACTTTCTTTAGTATATATCATGTCAACTTTAAAATGAAAGATTGAAGAAAATATACAAACTTTTCGCAAATATTTATTGAGTAAATGAATCAAATAAAATTGAAGTACGTTATATAAAATACAAATTGTTTTGGGTATGGTGTTTGTCACGTCAGTTAAATATTCCATTTATTGAAAGTTCAAACTGTCACATTCATTTAATTCCCCTTTTTGTGGAATTCAAGTGTCAAGACAGAGAGTGTGAGATCTAGAAAGTGGAAGACAGGTGTGAGCAGTAGAATGGACCGATCATTTTCTTTAAGCAGTATTTAAGTTAGGACTTTAAAATCTGGTGTCATTTTCTCTGCATGCACTCTTCTTCCCCAAATTTTCGATCTTCGTTTTCTCCTCCATATTCTTCTCCTTCTCTTTAAAACTCTTCACCTTCTCTCTAAAATTTTGACCTTGCTACTGTTCCGATCAACCTTCAGACAACGTTTAAAGCATCCTGGTGGCAAGCTCTTTCACTTGCACCGATCAATTTTCGGTTTGGGCTGGTAAGTTCAAACCTTTCTTGTCCTTTGAAATTCTTGCGCTCTTCTAGGCATGCAAGTGTTTTCAGCTTGCATGTAGTCTTTCATTCCTCCCTGAAATAGTTCGTATGTATTTGATTCCATAGTAAAAATAATTCAACCCTTTTTGAAGATAGTTTGGGAAGCTATAAGAGTAACTTAAGGAACAAAGCAGTCGGGGAAATGCTTAGGAATTCTGGATATAAAGGTAAGGGAAGCTTATATAATTTAGTTATGTTTATCTGTTATGAATGGTTGTATGCTTGAATGATGGTATGTTGATGACTTGGTTGATATTGGAATGTTACATGTTTGATTGAATGCTTTAATGTTGGATAAATTGTCATGAAAACTAGATAAGAATTTAGTAGCAATAAGTTTAAGTCGAAACTTTGTAGGAGTCTGCAACTTGATCGAGGTCATGTTAATGACCATTCGGTATTTTCCTAGGACGTTCGATCTTGACTGAATTATCTTCTGTAGGAGATTTCAGTATAAGTTTTTCTATTTGGATGCCGTGATCGAATAAGAATTGATCGAATAATAAAGTAATGGAGAATGGATAAGAGGCTCGTGGGATTGCACGAAGGGCGGGGGGGCTATATTTCTGGGAGCGAACTCCAGTCGAATATGAATCGCCTGGATACAAGTGATGCCTTGGAATGAAAGAGAATTCCGAATCAGCTTTGTCTATGAACAAGGAAGCTATAAGTAATGCAACTAGGAATCTCATGGAGAGTTCGATCCTGGCTCAGGATGAATGCTGGCGGCATGCCTTACACATGCAAGTTGGACGGGAAGTGGTGTTTCCAGTGGCAGACCGATCAGTCTCTTAAGAGGTTATATGCATTTTTATTTTACTAAGTAGTTTAGTGAAGGCATTCAAAATAACTTAAGAAAGTTTCATTATCTGTTTGGTCATATATATATATATATATATATATATATATATATATATATATGTTTAAAGTGCTAGGTCATAGATCCAGTGCTCGGTCGTAGACTAAGCACTCGATATTGTATAATAATATTTTTAAAGAGTGCTCGGTCTTATACTGACACTCGATTTCATAAAGAGTGTTTGGTCTTGTACTGACACTCGGCCCATTAAAGAGTGTTTTAGTCACGTACTAACACTCGATCCCTTGAAGAGCGTTCGGTCTGTTCTAACGCTCGGTCTTTGAAGAGAACTTTATCCTATTATTAAGTGATCGGCCTAATGCTCGGCCAAAGCTCCAAGTGTTCAGCCTTAGCTTTACATGCTCGACCAAAGCTCCAAGTGTTCNCCAAAGCTCCAAGTGTTCAGCCTTAGCTTTACATGCTCGACCAAAGCTCCAAGTGTTCGGCCTTAGCTCTAAGTGCTCGGACAAAGCTTAAAGTGTTCGGTTGTAGCTATAAGTGCTCGGCCAAAGTTCCAAAGTGTTCGGCCTAAGCTTTAGGTGTTCGGTCAAAGCTATATTAGTATAGTTAAGTTCTTGCTTTGATTAAGGGATTTGTGTTTCTAGTCTTAAATGGTATTCGGCTCAAATTAGAGCCAACATGTTACTTGACCGTTCAATCATGGTACTTAATTGAGGTAATTTTAACCATTCGGTCCTATTCATATTTTAAAGTGTTAGTGTCTCTAGTTCTCGTTCTTGATTGAAAGTGTTAATATATGATTCTGTTTGAATGTTTGGGTGCATGAATATGATAATAATTATTATGGAGTAAATCGTATGGTTGTGAAAGAGAATTCCAAGGAGGTCCTTTAGCCTTAGGGTATTTCTATACCGAGGTAGCTGAATTAGACTAACCTCGGGTGGCGGTCTGTTGAGTGTATCCCAGCCAAGTCCACCCGGGTGCAAAAAACGACGAGCTACATGGTTCATACAGTATGAAGAATTGATGCTGAGTGGTAAAGTATGAATATGGTCACCTTTGTATTGGTGTTCATCCTGATATTCTAATGCTCACTATAGAGAGAGATGCATGTGGTGAGAATGGCAGGAGGCTCTAGCCTAGGCGGTGTGTACAACCTTGACCTAAGGTGTTTTAACGGGCTAACCTCGTATGGCAAGCTCAAGGGTTATTCATGTTGCGGTAATACTGATGGTTTATTCCAGGTTACCACCCACGGGTGCAAGAACGACCATAGCTACATATTCATACAGTCCGGACAGTCAGTGTCAAAGTGGTCGATTATTATGATTTATATGTTCGGTTTTTGATTGTTATACTTGTATGATGAATGTATGATAGATTTACTGTCTTAGATCGTTCAATTGATATGCTTAAATGAAATGTTGGATTTGATTAGTTAAATTACATAAACTTACCCTTATTTTTCCTGTCATGTCTGTATTATTCGTTTGGTAATTTCCCGTTCGATCATTCTCTTCACTGCAATGATCATGCAATGGATGTGAACAGATGGTGGTATTGAAGATTCATTGGGGGAAGCTTTGCAAGCCGATCAGCCTGTTGATAGTGTAGGACCGTTCGGTCCATAGGCTAGCTTTTAAGGTTAGGTGTAGATTAGAAACCGTTCGGTTCACCTAGTGTTGAATAACCGTTCAGTCTAAATGGCAAAGTTGTATAAGACTCTTAATTCTTGTACAGTTTAAGTTTTATGGATATTTCATATATTCTTATTTGGTAAAAATTGTCTATTCATCCATTGTTCTATTTTATTATTATTGATAACTCCTGGATTTAAGTATAGTGTAAGGCTATATTAATTGGGATGTTAGAGTGTTGAACTCAAAGTACTAAAAGTTATGCTGAAGACGGGATGAAATTCCTGATGGTCCTCCATTATCTAAGTTTCGTTCATACATGTGAAAGATACTATAATGCTTAAGTCAGTGATTTTGTGAAATAATATTGTAATAGTAAAGATAATTAATTAATTACCTACACCGTATTCTTTTTCATTGGCGGTGGGAATGGCACTATGCCAGGACCCAGGTTCGACTTCAGGTTGGAATGCCATAAGAAATCCAAAAAACGTAAGTTTTTCTTATGAGGAAATTAGAAAAGGGAGAAGGTGCACTACGCTACCCAAAGACACAAGAAAAACTGCACCAAAACACAACGAAAACTCATTTTAATCGCTTCAAATTGAAGATAATACATCAAAGATTACTTTAAACGGAGTAAAAACAACTTTAAATGGTTCACAGGACATCAAACGCACCTGGAAATGCAGTGAAGCGGAGAGAAAAGGTGAAGGAAGACGATCAAACTGTTGGTTTGCACCGATAATTTAACAAGAAATTAGACGTTCGTTGCCCACAAAGCCGACATCTATAATCGCATATACGTCGGGCGCCTCACTAATGTGATGTCCATTCCATTTAAAAATTAATATTTTTGTTATACATAGACGTCGGCTTAGCGGGATGAGACGTCTAGTAGGCAGAAATGAATGACTTTTCACATACCTGGTCAGACTATAGACGTCGATTAGTTGAGGCCCTGACGTCTATAATCGCATATAGACGTCAGGTGGCGAGATCAGACGTCTAGATGGCAGAAAAAAATTAAATTTTCACCTACTTGTCAGACTATAGACGTCGGGCTTGAGGGTCACCGACGTCTACTTGGCAGAAATGAATGACTTTTCACATACTTGGTCAGACTATAGACGTCGATTAGTTGGGACCCTGACGTCTATAATCGCATATAGACGTTAGGTGGCAGGATCAGACGTCTAGATGGCGGCAAAAATTAAATTTTCACCTACCTATCAGACTATAAACGTTGGGTCTGAGGGTCACCAACGTCTACTTGGCGGAAACAAATGAATTTTCACATACATTCTCAGACTATAGACATCGATTAGTTGGGGCCCTGACGTCTATAATCGCATATAGATGTCAGGTGGCGGGATCAGACATCTAGATGGCGGAAAAATTTAAATTTTCACCTAATTGTTGGACTATAGACGTCGGGTCTGAGGGGCACCGACGTCTATATGACGAAAAGAAATGACTTTTCACTTACCTGTCAGACATATAAACGTTAGTTTCTAGGGGCATCGACGTCTATAGTATTATAGACGTCGGTCCCCCGCCTAACAAACATCTATAGGCTTCACTTATTTATGCAATTGCCACCGGTCAATAATTTACGTCGCTGCCCCCTCTAACTGACATCTAATGGGTGACGTTATAAGTCAATTATGCACTAGTGTGCTATTATCGTGAATGACCAATTAACCAAGCGCAGATGCAATCATGTATAACTGGAACTACTCCTCACCAAGGAAAGTGTTACACTCTAGCATACAAGTGTATATTGAGGTGACTCATTCTCTCTACCATCACAATGTCACACAAATTAACTTTGCCTTTCATTTTACCACAATCAATCATACTCGCAGCAAGTTATCATCATAAGGACTTTCCATGGCTTGTAACGTGGTTGGGCTAAGAAGAACATTGGTTTTTCTGGATCACAAAATCCTTGAGTTAAGAGAGTTATTCATATTTATAATTTAAGCACAAACTCTCTTTAAACAACTAATCTTACTCATTCCCAACTTTCCCTTTTCTTTGCATTGAGCTTTTCTTCTCATTCTATCTTTTCTATCTTTTTCATCTTTTTCATGCTTTGCTCAACACATTAGCTCAATGTTTATCTTTCTTTTTCAACTTTCCCAACAACCCCAAACTTGAACCTTTATCAATACCACACAATAATTCTCAACTTTACTCAAGGTAAAGATTTTCAAAAGGGTTTTCACATACTGTTTAGGGTTTTGGTTCAAAAAGGGTAGAACACATTGTGCTATTTTTATTTGGGACAAAAATTTATGCATTGGCTAAGAAAGGGCTAATCAAAAGTGGCCTTGATCATATGAGATAAGCAAGCAAGTGATTTAATCATATAAACTTGGGCAAAGTCATTCATGCTTTCAAAGTAATAACAATCATTCAATTAAAAACTCTAAAGTTCAAAACCTCACATATACTAATTTCAAGTTCCAATACATAGATACACATCCTGCCCAGTATCACAACCACAATCATATCATCATGCATCTGTTCACACATATTGTGAACCACCAACTGTATATAACATCTCATATATCATCTCAACATCAATCAATATAAAAGCATCATCAATCACACTCATTAAATCATCATCAACCTATTGCATCAAATATAATTTTTAAACCAAGTACATCAACACCTATTCAAAAACCAGAAGCATATAAAGCATAAATTAAAAAGATAGGTTTAGAAACCTAGGTTGCTTCCCAGTAAGCGCTTCCTTAACGTCACTAGCTTGACCTAATAAACTCAATCTAGATCTTTAATGTTAATGCTCTTCCTTCCTTCATAACACTGACAAAATCTCAGCAATTTCCTGGCCACCAACTTCACTCTCCTAGAATAAGGAGCTTCAATCTCAAGAATCCCTTTTTCTTTAATATTCTTAACAACCCATAACCTGTTTTTGAATTTTATCGGTGTGCCAGGTTTGGGTTCATTACTCTTCACATCAGGGTGTTGGTGAACAAGTTTTTCTTCCTTCTCTTCTTCCTCTCCTTCCTCTTTTGTAGAGAAACAATTAATGCTTTTCTTGACCGACTTGACAGCTTTATCTGGTAGACTAGTCACTGATAGAACTTCATCTAATGTTTTAAGACTAGTCTGTTTCTCTTGAATTGCCTGTCCATCTTCAAAGACATTAAAAGTTACCTCTCATTCTTGATCCTTCAATGTTAGCAATCCATCATCTACATGAATGACAACCTTGTTGAGATTGTTGACAACACAATTTCTATATCAATCTAGTTTTTGATGATGACATCACATTGCTTAATAACAAGCACATGTTGTTATGAATTACATGTTCTTATGCTGATTGATTGTTATATTTGTTGAACATGTTTATGTATTGGGTTACATGTTCCTATGTTTATTGATTGATATATCTGCTGAACATGTTTGTGTGCTTTATGTGCTATGTGTAATGCATCATTACATATGTTTTATTGCACATGTTTTAAAGCTAAAAACCACAAGCACTTTTATGAACTTATCACTGTGTAACAAATTTATAGTGCAGTCGACTCCATTACTAATAGATTCGACTATGCTAAAATCTTTGTACAAATTTTGAGAATCAGTGCTCTGTGAAATTTTGAGAAGAAAAGAATTTCAAATTGTTTTGCATACTGAAGTTAACTATGTGTGTAACACATTCGACTGTATTATTTGTCTAGATTGAAATCCTGTTATGCTCTTGCTCTCCAACAAAAATATTTTTAAAAGTTAGTTGAGCATTGATGACTTGGTCAACTGTGTTAAATGTGTTTTATTTTTGGTTGACTATATGATAACAGTTTGACTGAACTGTTATAACTGTCATAATCCAATCGACTGTATTAGTAGCATCTTCGACTATGAGACTATCTGTTTAAAAGAAATCTATAAATAGGTTGAACACAATTTTGTTCAGAGACTTTTGATGAACTAACTTTTTCATTTCTGTTTCAGATTAAGTTCTCCAGTTAGAGAGCTCCAAGAATTCTCCAAGAAGACATATCAAGAGGAGTATCTACGCGAAGGTAATTGAATCAATTTTGCATGAATGGATCCTACATATCCAAAATTGAGCCTAAAAAGGTAGAGTAGGCAGTGAATGATGAAAATTAGATGTTGGCTATGCAAGAAGAGTTGAACCAATTCAGAAGAAATATTGTATGTGAACTCACACCTAGAAGACCTGATGTACAAGTTATAGGTACAAAATGGGTATTCCGAAACAAAATGGATGATTCTGGTGAAATCATAAAGAACAAGGCAAGATTAGTAGCTAAGGGCTACTGCCAGGAAGAAGGAAACGACTATCACGAGACATATGCTCCTGTAGCCACATTGGAAGCTATAAGAATACTTCTAGCCATTACATCTACAATGAAATTCAAACTATATCATATGGATGTCAAAAGCACGTTCTTAAATGGGTATATTAAGGAAGAAGTTTATGTTGAACAACCACCAGGATTTGAAGACTCTAAACATCCTGATCATGTTTACAAACCGAGAAAAGCTCTATATGGGTTAAAGCAATCTCCAAGATCTTGGTATGAACGATTAAGTGAATTTCTCATAAGGAAAGGATTCTCAAGAGGCAAAGTTGACTCAACTGTGTTTATCAAGAGTTCAAATGAGGACAAACTATATTTCCAAATATATGTTGATCATATAATATTTGGTTCAACTAACCCTATGTTGTGCAAAGAGTTTTCAAAATTATGCAGGAAGAATTCGAAATGTCCATGATGGGAGAATTAACATACTTTCTTGGTCTACAAGTCATTCATCAGTCCAAATACTGCAATGATTTGCTAAAAATATTCAAAATGCTGGACTGTAAAGATGCTGCAACTCCTATGACAACCAACTGTTATTTGGAACTTGATGAGGCTGGAAAGAATGTTGATCAAAAAATGTATCGAGGTATGATTGGATCTCTACTCCATCTTACTGCTAGTAGGCCTGACATAATGCACAGTGTATGTCTCTGTTCTAGATTTCAATCTGCACCTAAAAAATCACATCTAACTGTTGTACAAAGAAATTTTAAATACCTCAAAGGAACCAAAGGCCTAGGACTATCGTATCCGAATGATACAAACATTTTTCTAAATGGTTATAGTGATTCTGATTTTGGAGAAACTAGACAGAAAAAGCACCAGTGGCACTTGTCACTGTTAAGTCCTTGGCAAGTGTACCAGATCGTTATCAAGTAATATAAATGGGTAAGTCCAAGTATCATTTTCCCAAAGGACTCTTAGGCCTTACTTTTCATGTAAACTAATTGCGTAAGACTTGAGAAAAGAATTAAATGGAGTTGTTAATGCAAAGAACAAAAGTAAACATGCAAATGCAATGATTCAATTGTCTTTAAGAAACTATGGATGAATGGAGTTGTTGGGGTTTACAATTTCATCTTATCCACCCTCATATATCTACTCTTCTTATTTAATTAGCTTTTGTATCATATTGTCATGCAAACTTTCTTAATCTACCCTTAACCCAATCCCTTAGTGAAAAGAGCCTATTACTAATTACCGACTTGCTAAGCCTCCCCTAGCAATTAATAATGCATGATAAACGGAAGAAAAATACAATTGATCGTCCTACCCCTATCCCTAGGCGATATTAACATAATCAAGGANTTCAACACCAGTTCATGACATTACTGTACGTCCTCGTATCAATAAAGAAAAACAACATTTACTGAATGAGTTCAACGATAAAAGCATTAAGCAAAGGTGAAGAGCCCAACAATTGATAAATCAAGCATATGCAAGCATATAAAATAAATAAGAATTTGGATATATATGAGTTTCAAAAGATTACATTGTTCCCCAACAACCTAGGGTTTAGTTCACCATAATCATGGTGAAACTAGATGAAATATGATAGAAGAATGGAAGAAATAACCCTAAACTTGGTAGATTGGAGCCTAAGCATCCAAGCAACCTCCTCCAAGGTGTGTGGAATAGCTCTGGACGTTTCTCTCTGCCAAAAGAATATGTTTTGATTCGCACTAGGGCTATATATAAGCCCAAAAAGATAACAGAAAGATTACAGAATCTAGCTAATAAAAACAGATACCCGCCCAGACGCCTAAGTTCACCGCTCAGTGGTTTCCCTCTTGCCGCTTTGACTGCTCAGTGGTTAGTTTTGTCGTTGAGCGGTTTCCCTCTAATCGCTTTGATCGCTCAGCGGTCCATTCTGGCGCTCAGCGGCTCACTTGCCCCTTCTTTTCATCATTTTTCTCCTTCTTTCATAGGTCTAAGTCCATCTTGCTTCACTTCCATCTTCAATTCACCTTTAAACCCTGCAAAACAATCTAAAAACAAGCATAATATCTTTAAAACCAACTTTGACTCTCTTATGACTTAACTAAATGTTTTACTTGATTTAAAGCTCATTCTAAGCCATAAAGGGTGTGTTTTAATATCAAATTTAAGTATGAAAATAACGGTTTTTAGACCGTTATCAGTCACTTACTTGGATCATCATTGATCTCTTGGCATTCAAATAAACAAGCACGTGTGGCTTTATCCACCACAGAAGCTGAGTTCATAGCAACTGGAAGCTATCGTGCACAATCTCTTTGGATAAAGAGTCAATTAGAGGATTATGGTATTAAACTATATAATATTCCTCTAAAATGTGATAGCACTAGTGCCATAAACCTGACAAAGAATCATGTTTTACATTCGAAAACTAAGCACATTGAAATAAGGCATCACTTCATCCAAGATCACAACCTTAAGGGTTATATCAAGATTGAGTATGTCAATACCTTGCATCAGTGGGATGATATCTTTACAAAACCTCTAAATAGAGAGAGATATTTTACAATTCGAAATGAACTAGGAATTCTAAAAGATAGTAGTATAAAATGATGAAAATTCGACTATAATATGATTGAAGTCGATTATGCTTAATCTGTTACACATCTTTACATATTGACTTCTATTGTTTCTGATTATTTTTACTGCATAACTAAAATGCTTGATTTGGAAAAGTTGTTTGAAAGGTTTTGCAGGAAGAACATTGCTTTGGAAACGACAAGTGGAATTCAACAACCTTGGGAAGCAATGCATTCGACTGGGAAAATAATGCAATCGACTGATCATAACAGGGTTATAAATTCCAATTCTAGAATTTGTTTTCTTTCATTGATTGCTTATTTTGTTTATCTATTATTATCTCTTATCTAAATTGGTTTTAAATATCTTGGTTGAGATAATTTTGTGAGATTGTTGATGATTGTATCATTGCATGATTAAACTGTTTAACATCTTGTCTTTAATACAACTCTGTTCTATACTGTTTGTATACTCTGTGATATACTGCATTGTGCATCTGATCTGGTTTTTAAATCCATGCATAATGGTAGGGGGAGTATTACATTTTACACATTTTTCTTCACATGCCTGCATTTCAGGGGGAGTTATCATTTACATGTCAATCTAGTTTTTGATGATGACAACACATTGCTTAATAACATGCACATGTTGTTGATGAATTACATGTTCTTATGCTGATTGATTGTTGTTGACTCACTGGCAAGTGAACCAGATCGTTCAAGTAATATAATCGGTAATGTCCGATATCGTTCTTCCCAAGAGACTCGAAAGGCCTTATCGTTCGTGCGAAGCGAAATCGTAAAACTTGTAGAGAAAAATTAATTGTTTGGAATGCAAAGACAGAAAATAAACATGCAATGTGTTTGATTTAGTTGACAAGAAAAAGACTATGGATGAATGGAGTTGTTGGGGGTTTACAATTTCATCTTATCTGCCCTCTCTTATCTACTCCTCTTGTTTAAATTGCTTTGTAATCTAATTGTTATGCAAACTTTCTTGGCCTACCCTTCACCCGATCCCTCGGCGAGAAGAGCCTATTACTAATTGCTGGCTTGCTATCCCTAGCCTCCCCTAGCAACTAGCAACGCATTACCGAACAGAAGCAAAAACAATTGATTGTCCTACCTCCCTATCCCTAGGTGGTATTTCATTAATCAAGGAATTTCTCACCAGTTCATGACAGTATTGTACGTTCCCGTATCAATAGAGACAAACAACAGTTATCGAATGAGTTAAACGGTAAAATCTTTAAGCGCGGATGAGAACCCAACAATTGATAATCAAAGCATATGACAATCATATAAATAAACAAGAGTTTCAATAAAAGAGGGTTTCAAAAGATTACATTGTTTCTCCCAACAATAAAAGGGTATAGTTCACCATTGTCATGGTGAACCTAGATGAAAATAATGGAAGAATGGAAGAGCAAACCCTAGATAGGATGAAAAGGAGATTAAGCATCCAAGAGATCTTCTCCAAAGAGTGAAAATTAGGTCTGGCCGCCCTCTTTTGTCAAAAGAATGAGAATGAAATCGTAACAGGGCTATTTATAGCTGAGGAGCCTCACAGAAAACAGGCCCAAGCTCATAATCGCGCCACCGCCCAGCGCTAGGGGTCCACCGCCCGGCGGTTTGCCCATATTCGCAAATCCGCCCAGCGTCCACGCCTGGTGCCACCTCCTCGCATTGGACCGCCCAGCGGTGAATTTTGCCGCTAGGCGGTTCCTAGACTCTTCTTTTCTTCAGTTTTCTTCCTCTGTCCTGAGTCTAAAACCTTCATCTTCAACTCCATTCTTCACTTCCATAAAAAATGCTGCAAAACAATGCAAAACAAGCATAATATCGCTAAACATAGCTTTTGACTCTCAACTGACTCATTTATTGGGTTTTGCTTGATTCTAAGCCTTAAAGGGTGTAATTTGGTCTAAAATGACATATGAGAATAATTGTTTTTCAACCGTTATCAATTGTTATATCTGTTGAACATGTTTGTGTATTTTGTTACATGTTCCTATGTTGATTGATTGATATATCTGCTGAACATGTTTATGTGCTTTATGTGCTATGTGCAATGCATCATTACATGTGTTTTAGTGCACATGTTTTAAAGTTGAAAATCACAAGCACTTTTATGAACTTATCACTATGTGACAAAGTTATAGTGCAGTCGACTACATTACTAATAGATTCGACGATGCTACAATCTTTGTACAGATTTTGAGAATCAGTGCTCCGTGAAATTCTTAGAAGAAAAGAATTTCACAATGTTTTGCATACTAAAGTCGACTATGTGTGTAACACATTCGACTGTATTATTTGTCTGGATTGAAATTTTGTTATGCTCTTGCGCTCCAACGGCTATATTTTTAAGGTTAAATATATCTTTTGGTCCTCATTTGTTGGTGAATCTCAACTCAGTCCTCGTTTTTTTTTTTGGTCTCAATTGAGTCCATAAACTTGTAAAATTGAGTCAATTAGGCCCTTTCCGTTAAGTTCTTACTAACGCCATCTAACTATGGTGGCGTGGTGAT
This sequence comes from Vigna radiata var. radiata, assembly GCF_000741045.1. Lineage (NCBI taxonomy): Eukaryota > Viridiplantae > Streptophyta > Magnoliopsida > Fabales > Fabaceae > Vigna > Vigna radiata. Next base: position 16,539 of record NW_014541997.1, on the reverse strand, counting down.
GCTGATGTGCATTGTTTGATTATGTAAATTTTTTATTTAAATTAAAGGATTATGACATGGCAATCTCTGTGTTCTTCACCTTCATTACTGGATTTGGAAGTGAGAAATGGGATGATCTTTCTTGAAGGGTGAAATAGATGATCCTCTGGTTCATAAGTAGCGGTCATAATAGTGGAAACCAAAATCTCAATAACAAAAAATAAGAAGCAAACATTTCCCAATCATGGCAATGGCATTCTGTCCTAAATTCTCAAGCCGAGAAGTCTCGATTCCAGAAAATGCAGACCGACCCATCATTCTTATTCTTATTGTGTATCAAATCACCCCCGAGATATGTATCCTACAGATTTAAAGTTGTCATTTTTAAATCTTCTCGAAGAAGTCCCCAGAGAACCTTCTACTACCACAGCCAACAGATCTGGATCTCGATACCTTATGCTCCATAGAAGAAGTGGCATGAGCAGTGGGACTGTTACTGTTGTTATTGGTGTCCTGTTGAACAACAATGTCAGTCCTGAGAGAAGAAGCAGAGGAAGTGTTTTCCTTGGGCTTGACAGAAGTAGATCCTGGTGCGGAGTTAATGGTAGAGATCCTGGGCGGGTGGTTGACGTTGATGTTGGTGTTGGTGTTGGTGCCCCTGAAGCTCTTGGAGTTGAGTTTCTTGGATGATTTGGAAGAAAGGTAAAGAAAGGACCAGAAGCCGTGTCTCTTCCTGGGACAGAAATCCTGGTCGTGGTCAGCGTCGAGGAAGGAGTGGTTTGTTCGGGATGTGGCGGTGGACTTGCTGCGCTTGAGAACGAGGTAGGAGGTGAGTAGTGGAAAAAGATGAAAAAAGGGCAATGGTGAAGAGAGCACATGTGGATGACTATGGTCCAGTGTCGACAACCAAATATTTTGGTTCCTCCTCCACATGACAGAGGCAATGCTTTCTATTATGGGAGAAAGAAATCTGCAGCACACGACTTTATAACCCTAAATCGTTCAAGAATCTGCTCTTCAATCCCTAATTTGAATGGTTTTTATTTTTCTTTACTTTTATTTTATCTAATTTCATGTCATCAATTAAAATTTATTTCCACGTAATAAAATTTATTTCCACATAATAATATCACACAGATCAGCATCATTACAACGGCAACAGTAAACAACGTCAATGAGAACTTAACGGAAAGGGTCTAATTGACTCAATTTTACAAGTTTATGGATCCAATTGAGACCGAAAAACAAAACGAGGACTGAGTTGAGATTTGCGAACAAATATGAGGACCAAAAGATATATTTAACCTATTTTTAAAAGTTAGTTGAGCATTGATGACTTGGTCAACTGTGTTAAATGTGTTTTATTTTTGGTTGACTATATGCTACAAGGTTGACTGAACTGTCATAACTGTCATAACTGTCATAACTGTCATAATCCATTCGACTATGAGACTATCTGTTTAACAAAAAATTATAAATAGGCTGAACACGACTTTGTTCAGAGACTTTTGATGAACTAACATTTTCTTTTCTGTTTCAGATTAAATTCTCCAGTTAGAGAGCTCCAACAATTCTCCAAGAAGACGGTAGTGATCTTTCTTGAAAGAGATTCAAAGGGAGGCTGACTGCACACACATTGCTCCATCATAATCTGCACAAAGAAGGTGCTACTGGTTTGATCACATTGAGGCTTGGCATCCTTGAAGACTGCTACATTGATTCTGGCTTGGCATCTGTAAAGACTGTTGGTTTTGGACGTGTTGTGATTACAGGGGATAGTTCACTCTGAGGATTGTTCAAAGTGGTTGGCAGATTGCAGAAGAGGGGATATCTTGTTGCATTTCTTGCTGTTGTTTTTTCCTATATTTTGGTTAAGGGTTAGAGAGGAGATTTATATTTTTGACGTGAAGGTCTTTTATAAATTCCTTGTTGTAAAAACTGCAACCATTATAGTGCATTTGCTTCCTGGGATGGAAGGACACTGGATGTAGGCATTGTTGGCCGAACCAGTATAAAAATCAGTGTTTGCTTTTCTCTATTCCTGCACTTTTACTTTATAGTCAACTTTACAATTAACACAGTCAACTACGTTTTTCCGCTGCATACTAAGATTGCGAAAAGATTTTGTTTTTGATAAAACACCAATTCACCCCCCTTCTTGGTGTAAAAAGGAAGCCTACCTGTTTTTCAAAAAACCTTGGCTGTCTTCATGAATGGTCATCCAAAAATGATCGATATCTCTTCATTTTCCTCCATCTCCATCACTATAAAGTCCACTGGAAATTTGGTTTATCAATTCTCACCACCACGTCTTCTAGCAGACACCATACAGATGCTTGATGGACCTTTTTGCCATTTGCAAGATTGCTTTTGTAGGTTTGACCTCCAGACCACCAATATTCTTAAGCATAGTAAGGGCATAAGATTGATACTAGCTCCTAAGTCAACTAGAGCCTTCTCTATATCATAATTCCCAATGGTGCAAGGGATGATGAAACTCCCCAGATCTTTGAATTTGAGAGGAAGCCTCTTCTGTAATATGGCACTGCAATTACCCTATACTTCAATTGTTTCCTCATCTAGATACTTCTTCTTTTTGAGGAATTGCTTCATGTTTTTCGCATAAGCAGGAAATTGCTGCAGTGCTTCGGTCAAAGGCATAGTAATCTTCAATTGCTTGAAGATCTCCATCAAAACGCCCATATTGCTTCTCTTTTTCAATCTTTGAAAAGCTTTTCGGATAAGGAAGGGTTTCTCCATTATTTTTTCTTTTTTTATCTCTTCCCTCTTCTTTTCTTTCTCCTTTTTCTCTCCCTCTTCTCTCTCCTTTTCTTTTCTCTCAACCTCACCTCTTCTCTCTTCATTCTCTTCTTCTTTTTTACTCAACTCAACTTTCTCTTTTCTCTCATCTTTTCTCTCATCCAAAATCTTGCCACTTCTAGTCATAATGGCATTGCACTCTTCCTTAGGGATAACTTTAGTATTAGCCCCAAAACTCTTGTCAGGCATATCCTCCAACTTTTTAGCCAATTGGCCAACTTGTATCTCCAAGTTTCTAATGACCGCTTTGGTACTCTTCTGATTGGAGATAGTTGCCTGCATAAATTTCTTAAGAGTTTCTTCAAGCTTTGTAGTTCTTCCAGATAAAGAGGATATTTGTTGCCATAGTGACTGTTGTTGTTGCTGAACTTGTGAAATGTTTTGTATCTCTTATGGTAATTGAGAGAGTATCTTTGTCAAATTCTTCAGTTGTTGAGCAATAATCTTATTCTACGCTAGCAAGGTGTCTTGAGATTGTAACTGTGAGAGCTCTCTCTGTTGAAGAAAATCTCCACTTCCACTTTGCACCTCCATATCATTAGTAGCCATGTTATCTATCAATTCATATGTTTCCTCTTCGGTCTTGTTCTTGATGTTACCTTTTTCTGTTGCATCTAGCAAGAGCTTTGTTTGAATGCCAAGACCTCCAAGGAATGAAAGGACTACTAATGTATCATCATAACCATGCATAGGCGTCTTCCTTAATAGGCTTTTATATTTATCCCATGCCTGGCCTAGGGTTTCCTCCATGCCTTGCTTGAAAGAAGAAATATCTTGTTTACCTTTGTTGATTTTTGACTATGGGAAGTATTTGTTTAGAAATTTAGACAGCACAGCCTCTCAAGTTGTAAAGTTATCCTCTGGGAAAGAGTTCAACCATAGCTTAGCATTGCCTCCCAATGAGAAAGGAAACAAGTTAAGTTGAATAGCCTCATTTGGTACACCATTGATCTTTACCGTGTTGCAAATCTCATTGAATGTGGTGAGATGATCATATGGACTTTCATTTGACAGTCCATTGAATTGGTTGCTCTTTACCAATTGAATCAAAGCCGGTTTCACCTCCATGTTCAGTGCATTGACCCTCGGCCTTGCAATGCTATTAAAATGTTGAGGGCCAAAAGCAGTGGTAGCATCCGCCATAGTGCGTCTCATAGGAGCTTCCTCCTCAACCATCTCTTCTGTGCTCTGGTTAGATGCTTCTGGTGAGGGTTGCAACAATATCTCCAGAGGAGGGAATAATTCTCTAGAAGTTCAAATTCTCCTTTTCCTCCGGGTTTCACTCAAACCTTCAAGAAGAGGTTGTTTATTTTTCTTGCTCCTAGTATGAATTATATCCTACATACTGTTAAGTCCCTGGCAAGTGTACCAGATCGTTTTCAAGTAATATAAATGGGTAAGTCCGAGTATCGTTTTCCCAAAGGACTCTTAAGCCTTAACTTTCATGTAACCTAATCTTGTAAGACTTGAGAAAAGAGAATAAATTTGGTGGTTGTATGCAAAGAACAAAAAAATAAACATGCAATGCAGTTGATTCAATTGGTTTTGAGAAAATATGGATGAATGGTGTTGTTGGGGTTTACAATTTCATCTTATTCACTCTCATATATCTACTCTTTTTAATTTAATTCACTTGTTTATCTAATTGACATGCATACTTTCTTAATTACCCTTAACCCAATTCCTTGGTGAAAAGAGCCTATTACTAATTCTCGGCTTGTTATCCCTAGCCTCCCCTAATAACTAATAATGCAATGCTTTCTGAAGCAAATACAATTGACTGTCCTACCCCTATCCCTAGGCGATATTGGCATAATAAAGGAATTTCCCACCAGTTCATGACATTACCGTACGTCCCCATATCGATAAAGACAAACATCATTTACTGAATGAGTTAAACAATAAAAGCATTGAGCGCAGATGAGAACCCAACAATTGATAAACAAGTATATGACAAGCATATGAAATAAATAAGAAATTCAATATATGAGAGTTTCAAAAGATTACATTGTTCCCCAAGAACAAAGGGTTTAGTTCACCATAATCATGGTGAAACTAGATGAAAATAATGAAAGAATGGAAAAACAAACCCTAGATTTGATAAGAAGGAGCCTAAGCATCCAAGAAATCTCCTCCAAGGTGTGTGGAATAGCTCTGGACATTCTCTCTGCCAAAAGAATCCCTATCTAATTCGCACTGGGGCTATATATAAGCCCAAAAAGATAACAGATAGATAACAGAAAGATTTACAAAATCTAGCTAAAATAACAGACAACCGCCCAGACGCCTAATGTGACCGCTGAGCGGTTTGCCTCTAGCCGCTCTGACCGCTCAGCGGTCAGTTTTGCCGCTGAGCAGTTTCCCTCTAATCGCTATGAGCGCTCAACGGACCATTCTGGCGCTCAGCAGCTTGTTTGACCCTTCTTTTCATCATTTTTCTCCTTCTTTCATGGGTCTAAGTCCACCTTACTTCACTTCCATCTTTAATTCATCAAAAAACACTGCAAAACAATGCAAAACAAGCATAATATCTCTAAAACCAACTTTTGACTCACAAGAGACTCAACTAAAGGTTTTACATGATTTAAAGCTCATTCTAAGCCTTAAAGGGTGTGTTTTACTATCAAATTTAAGTATGAAAATAATGGTTTTTAGACCGTTATCACAACCCAAGACTTAGAACTTTGCTTGTCCTCAAGCAAACAAGACAAAACCTGGCTTTCCTTTTCTCATGACAAGTTTTTATACAATTTCAATTTTCAGTGGAATACTACAAAGATGTATGCATGTTTTCAATCCAAATTAGTTCACATAATCAATCTTCTTCCAACAGATGCTTTGCTCATGAATGATCAATCAACTAAACATAGATGTAAACATGGATTTAACAATTCTCATCAAGCAAGTGTTTCACTCAATCACTCAAGTGTTTAGGAGGTCACTCTACTCTCTACTGTTCACATGTCACATAAAACAATATTGTCATTCATCTAAAACAATCAATATCTTCACATGCAAATGTCATCACAAGGACTTTTTCCAAGGCTTGTATTGTGGCTGGGCTAACAAGAAAATTGGTTTTTCTGGA
>NW_014541997.1:6325-9167 GCF_000741045.1 Vigna radiata var. radiata | reverse complement strand
GGTTTTGCAAAGGAGGTGGACCCCACCTCAATTTTAGGACACTTGGTCCTAGGATGGAGACCAGCCGTCACTTGGAATTGAGGGACACACACTCGGCACTTTTCACTTGGCTGGTCTTGAAATTGTTTTCTTGGATACAATGGGATGAGGTTCACGGTATTTTGAAGGAAGGAAAAGAAACACATTTTGGTTTCCACTAGATGAATGAACGTTACCTTTCTTTCAGCATCTACTTTGTAATAGAAAGTACTCACGCACATTCCGTTTNCAATTTTTGAGAGCATAGGATTTCCTCTTTCTTTATTTTCGGTCACGCCCAGTGCTGATTCATCACGGTGGCAGCAAAAGTTTATTCCAACAATTTAGAAGCACACACTGTCATTTATCTTTTTGGGAAAAGGCTGATTTCATTTTGGAAGAGAACACAAGCTCGTTTCATTTAAGCTGGAGGTGGCATGATGGGAACACGCATGCTGGTTTCATTTCTTCTACGTGATTTGACGGTAGTGCTTATTTATTCAGGGAGAGCTTTTCATTTAGAGAATTCATTTTATTTACCTTGAGAAGTGACGCCCTGCAGAGAGGAAGTTACGGTGATGTTATTTTATTTATTTATTTTTTCTTTTTGAAAAAAAAAAACAATGCATTTTGTTTCTATTAGATAAAGCTCGATGATGATTAATTGAGATGAGAGGCTTTGATTTTGATTGGGCTTGCACACATTGGACATGAAGCAGTAGACATGTTTATATATTGGAATGCACAATGGTGATTTTAATTTTGAAAAAAAAAAAAAGAAAAAGCACGTTTTTCAATTTTGTCAAAGAAGCATGATTGTTACGTTTTGAAGCGGTGCAGCATGGGTTCATGCGTTGGCATCATTTATTAACTTCATTATATTCCCTTCTTGTAGCGAAAGTAGTATGCGGTGATTTCTTATTTTCTTTGTCATTTAATATTTTATATTATATGTTTAATTGTGTTTCATTTTTTTTAAATTTAGTTTTTCATTTAATAGTTTTAATCGTGTTTATATATTTGTTTGTTGCAATGTTAGGTTTAGTATTTTTTTTTACTTTAATGGTTTCTATTTTTAGTTGTGATAATTTAGTCATCATGTTAGCTTTCGTATCCAATAGTTTCAATACTGTTAGTTAGGTTTAATTTGCGTGTTTTAATTTAGTCTAATTGCATTCACAAAAATCATTTTCAAACCCCCCCTCTTTTTGTGTTAGACTCGATTCTTGAACCGCAAAATTGGTCTTTGGGAGACGACCTAGGGGTCATTCCCTAGCTATACTGCATTTATAATTTGCAATCAAATTTGTATGGGCCGCGACAGTCCATCAAATTTTGGCGCCGTTGCTGGGGACCAACGGTTCGGTTTTAGGTCTTTTGTTGTGTTAGTGTGTGTTGTGTCTTGTCTTGTGTTGTGAGTGTGGTGTTCTGTTTTGTGTGTTCGTCGTTGTGTGTTGCATTTAGGTAGCTTTAGTTGCATATTTTCATTACATCCTTCTTTCCCCCCTTCTTTTCCCATGTCTACCTATTTTGGCTATGTGAGTAATTCTCATTTTGCTTGTGTCTATGATTCTCCTCCTGCTTGTTACTCTGATCTTGCTTCTCATATATACTCTACTGATTTCTATGTTGAGAACAGAACGGTTCCTCCTCCATCTCATGAGAGTGCTCCTAGGGAGCCGTTTCCAATTGATAAGGAGGATATTCGTTGTGTTTTCAACACTGGACTGATAGATTTGCTGTCTAGGTTTCATGGTTTTGCAGGTGAATGCCTATATAGACATTTGGAGGAGTTCTACACCATATGCTCTTCAATGAAACCTCCAGATGTCTCGGATGAGGACATGTTCTTAAGGGCATTTGAATACTCGTTAGCTGGAGCGGCAAGGTATTGGCGGTTTTGTCTTCCTTGTGGATCCATCACCAATTGGGAAGATCTTAAGCAACTGTTTTTGGAAAGATTCCGCCCTTCACAACATCAATATCAAGAACCACCATTCCAGAATGCTTGTATGCCTCCCCTTGTCCAGGAACCACATCAGTTGTAGTTTCATGAGCCTGCACAAGCAACTCCTCATCCTTCCACTACTTCTGAGCCTACATTGAAGGAGTTATTGGAGCAGATGACTATTCTTAACATTCAGTTCCAGCAAGTGAACATGGAGTTTCACCAGGAGACCAGAGCTTCCTTTCAGAGTTTGACTGATCAGATGGGGCAGATGGCCACTCAACTCACTGAGGAACAATCTTATGTTTCAAAGGAATCACCATTTCAGACTGTTCAGCTTTCAGACGATGTTGATGCCATCGACATAGGAGATGGGGAGCAGAGTCATGAGTTTACTACTACGCCATCTACATTCCATCCTCTTATGTCCCCACTCTTGCACTTGAGGAGCCTGATGAAGATTCGGAGGACCAGGCAGGTATAAGCAATGAATTTGAGTCAGGTAGACCATTTTCATCTTCCACCACTCAACCAATTTTCAGGGAAGTGAAGGTAGACATACCTATTATTGATTCTGTTGTTGATGATTATGTTGTTGATAGGTATGTTGATGTTGATGATATTGATGAGCATGCTTCTGATTTTCACTCTCTGCATGATGAGAAACAACTTTTGTCATCTTGTCTGAATGGTTATTCTCCATGCACTGAACATGAATCTAATTCTGTTGTTGATATTGATTCTGAATTTGAAAGTGATTCATGTTCTGAGGGTATATCTGAGGTTCAGCCTCTTACACTGGGATTGGGTGTTATACCTCTGCATATTATTTCTTTGGAACCACATTGCACTAACCATGTTGTAGGAGGTACACAT
>NW_014541997.1:0-3555 GCF_000741045.1 Vigna radiata var. radiata | reverse complement strand
GTTTGATGATTATTAAAATATATAATAACTATCTATTTCCATTAACTTTTTTTTTTCAATATCAAAATTGAATAAATTTAATTTTTTTCTAAAATTATTAAATACCAAACAAATATGATTCCTTTGATTAAAAAAAGATACCATACAACAAAAGCCCCTGAATAGAAAGAAATTTAGAAAAATAAATTGAGAAACAATTTTATAGTCACATCAAGATAGATTAAAAGTCAATGTAATCTCGTTACAAAAGAAATACCCAAAAATGTGAGACAAACATCTTGGAGTACATGGGCATCAGGATTACTTACAAACAACACTGTAATATTCAGAACACAAGTTTACTTCCCCTGCCACTTTTGATTTGTCATCAGAACATGCTGGAAATTCCTCACCCACCAAATTTGACTTCTTTCAAATGTACCTGCCCATATGAAGGTTAAATTCTTTGAGGGACTCGCATAATCACAACTAGCAACTCAACATAATTAATAACCATGAACTTGGCAAAGAAAGGAAATATCTAAAAATTGAAGCTTATCTATGTATTATAAACAAAAGAATAGTTATATCAGTTGAACTGGTGATATTAAATAACACGGGGTTTATAAAACACAAAGGTTGCATTTAGCAACTCATCAACAAATCATAAAACGCCATCTTTAAAAGCAATATGATTATGTAGGACAATCATAAAAATGGAAGATAGGACAAATCGCATAATATACAGGTATCAAGTAGCCAAATCTAGATCAACAAAGGAACATGTGTATGAACAGAAACAAAAATAAAACAGAATACGTGATAATGTATGCCACAGTAAAAGGCATTCACAGGTGTACCCAGATCTAGATTGACTCTTCTCAAGAAGATCATAATTGAGTTAGCAGTTCCAAGTAAATGAAAACTGAATATTCTGTGAGATATTAGCAATGGTACATGTACACAGAAGAATATATATTCAGAGGTGTATATATATATATATATATATATATATATATATATATATATATATATATATATATATATATTCTTTTAAGATATACGTAGTAAAATGAGTGACAAAATAAAGGTGTAAAATTATTCAGTGTTAATGAGACAAAACTGCAACAATTCATTCTTGTAATACCCTGTTCAAAATCATTTGTACTTCATGATACACATCACTAGATAAGCAAACTGCAAATAATCTATTAGAATTCTAACAGCTATACTGGTATATATTATTGTTGTTGTAGTATACACAACTCGGCACCTTTGAAGTTGTGCTCCTCTTAACTAAACATAGTTCAAATTCAGAATCTGGTTTTTGAACTGAGACTAAAATTATAATTAAACCACTCTAAACTCGTTCAAGAAAAATTAGAGTAATGATCGTTATGCCCTTTAAAAACACAACAAATTTAGGAGGTCGTGCCTTGACCTGTGTGAAATACTTGACCTTAGGATGTGCTGCTTGGCCTTTCCAAGAATGCCTGCTCATAACCTGAAAGAAGAACTTCCTCTTTTTAAGACCAGAGTTGAAAAGAAGTAATGAAGTTACTGCAATCTAGGTGTATAAGAAAAATCAACCTGCAAATAGCCATATAAGAAATTATTCTTGAAACAGCTGCAATGCACCGGTGCCATCAAGAAGACAATAAAATGTCAACATAAACTAAGAAACAAAAGAAAAAATAAACTAAAAACCAGCTCAAGCTAATTTATTGCCAAGTCGATGACTTATTGTTTCAACCAATGCTGTAGAATTCACAGCGTACACACGTTCTTATTCAGGTTCTTTAAATTCTCTGAATTTGTTTGACTGCCCATGACCTGCCGGAGTATGTACCATTCTCTTAACCAAAGAGATTTTCCAAGGATTTCCGCTAATTCTTCCAAACACAAAACTGCTAAAATCTCTCCATTTTTCGTTGGCTTTAGCCAGGACCTTGGAACGTGATACCTGCAAAATTTCAAACACAAAACTGCTAAAATCTCTCCATTCTTCCATCATTAACACAATAATATTCAGTAGCATTGGATCTGGCACATTACAAAAAAAGTTTGTGGCATTATCATTATTGTATCTAGAGGGTAATGATACCGACATGACCAAACAATAACAAAATGTTAAAGACTCTATAACAAAGCAAGCTATTAGTTTATATGATATCCTTTACAGAAGAAAAGAAGTACCATCGCTGAGTAGGTTGGCCACAACCAAGTTGGCATTTTACAGGGCGAAAACCTCCGCAATAGGTTCAAGAATTACAATCACCCTTTGCATAGGCCAACCAATATCTCCATATGCTCTGTCTGTTGATCCATACTTGACCCTTACTCATGCTTTCTAGGTCCAAAGCTAGTGGTTCCTTTCCACCAGGTGCATCAAAATAAGCCTGCAGGTTCCAACTTAATAATAGTAAGCCTCTAGTTGAAGACTATAGCACATATTAACATGACAATGAACAAATTCTTACTATGGTGAGGCCCTGAAAACTTCATCCTCTGGGAGAAATTATTCTAGCCTGCATAACAAATGGCATACTTATTTCATCAAATTGCCAGAAGAACTCAAGTAGCAAAATTTCTAACAGAATACACTGCTTAATCAATTATACCTAATACATGACCACTTTCTTTTCTACCAAAAGGCCCACCCCACCATTTCACTCAAAAGAAAAATGAGGGCAAATGAATCCTACCTTTCAACCTCTTCGCGGCCATACTTACCCTTATTTCCAAAATCATCTTGTAAGTCGTCTAAATCCCTTCTTCCATAATCAACCCTTCTTCTTTCAAGAAGCATTAATTGTCGCCTCCGCCGTTGCAATAGCAAGTCTACAACCTCTTCTGCTCTTCGCCGGAACCCCTTCCATCGCAATACGAAAACCTCAACATCATTGGCCGCATAGAAATCTTCGCCGACCGCCTATGCCTCTGGTACCAGTTGACGCCCCTCATAACCCTTCCTTATCGAAGGCTTCTCCCTTCCCAACATCGAGGAAACTATCGGCTTCTCTGGCGACCGCCTATGCTTATGCCAATCTCTTTTACGAAATAAACTCATTGTGTTTAGGTTTGATGAACGCATTAGGTGAAAAGGAAAGAGGAAAAGGGAAAGAAAGGAAGCTGAAAATGTTAAGAGAACGGGGTAGAGGGAAAGTTGAAAACAAAATGAAAGAGTGGGAAAACTGAAAAGATAACTTAATATTTCGAGAATTTCGTGGAACCTCTTCAAAACAAGTTTAAAACCCCCGCTATGAATAGCCATTAGATAATTCATAAGATACATCTTAAATTAAATTAATTTGCGGAGGGTTTTTATAACCTCCGCTAAATAACCTCCACTGAAAAGCATTTTTTTTGTAGTGAGAACACAAGCTCGTTTCATTTAAGCTGGAGGTGGCATGATGGGAACACGCATGCTGGTTTCATTTCTTCTACGTGATTTGACGGTAGTGCTTATTTATTCAGGGAGAGCTTTTCATTTAGAGAATTCATTTTATTTACCTTGAGAAGTGACGCCCTGCAGAGAGGAAGTTACGGTGATGTTATTTTATTTATTTATTTTTT
>NW_014541996.1:0-1452 GCF_000741045.1 Vigna radiata var. radiata | reverse complement strand
CAAATGTTGTCTCATGTTTTTACTGTATGAAAAAGGGGCACACTTCTAACAAATGTAGAATCAAACATTTTGATATTCCTAATGGAAAATATGNTTGGATTCCTATTATTAAGTAATCTGCCTCTAACATCAAAGGACCCAAATGAGATTATGNGGACNAAAACTNTATTGTTTTGTTTTGCAGGTGAAATTTTCTAAAGGAAAAGAAAGCTCTATGGTATCCTGGTTTTTTTTTTAAGAGCTTTGAAATAATTTATGAATGTTAGATGTATCTTAGGTTCAAAATTTGGCCCAAATCTCTGTTTTTCGGAAATTAACGTCAATAATCGATTACCAAAGAGTCATAATCGATTATCTCGGCTTAAAAATTTAGATTTTGACAATTTTGAGCACAAATAATCGATTATTTAAAGTAATAACTTATTTTATGAGGAGCACAAACTTTAGATGATTTTTTGAAAAGAGGGGTGAAGCTTTTGATTGAGAACTTCTGTGATAACTGAAGGTTATGAGTCTTGCCCAGAAAGCTAACTTTGATCAAATTTATGAGTGGCAGCAAGCTCATGAAGATTATATGGTTGATCAATTTCTTGACATTGATGTTCATCTAGGATATATTGCAAATCACTTCAACCTTCAACTACCCAAGAGATCCCCATGTCCTGAATTTTAAAATTAGGATTTCATGTTTGTGTGCTTTGTTGATTAATTGTTGTTTTTACTTCTATGGTATATTGTTGTCTTTTATGTTTCTCCTTATGATATTAATGTAATCATTCCTTTTATGAGTAAAATGATCTCTTGTCTTTATGCATACATTGTTTAATTGAGGGGGAGATCATATTTAGGGGGAGATCATCTTTAGGGGGAGATTTCTTGTATTGATCTTTTTGCTTATGATCAAAAAGGGGGAGAAGAATACTATAAGGGGAGAAGTATCAGGTATTGCTAACTTTGTTGTTGTCTATTAGCTTGTATGTTTTGCAGGTAAGCCAAAGTTGCTTTTAAAATTGAATTTTTGATCATCATCAAAAAGNGGGAGATTGTTACCAATAAGGAGTATTGGTAAATCTTGAAGAAAATTGTTTTGATGATGTTGCAAGAAGTTTTATTTGCTTGGTCTCGTGAATAGGAGAAGCTCGCGTTTCGTGTGTCGATAGTCGGAGCGGTTCTCTTCGAGTTGGCAAGGTGCTCTGCCTAGTCTCGTGAATAGGAGAAGCTCGCGTTTCGTGTGTCGAAAGTCGGAGCGGTTCTCTTCGAGTTGGCAGAGTGTTTGCTTCCAGTTCGTGTGTCGAAGGAAGCACTTCCAGTTCGTTTGTCGAAGGAAGTTACTCACTACACTCTTCCGATTCGTTTGTCGAAGGAAGGTGTTTTCTATCCCTTACTCATTTCATTATCTTGTAATCTGTACAACTATATTTTTAGTGAAAATAGTTAATCACTTTTTATAGT
>NW_014541995.1:18865-20588 GCF_000741045.1 Vigna radiata var. radiata | reverse complement strand
TTTCGACATAATTCACCAAGCTAGCCTTATGCTCCACTAAGCTTTTCTCATGCTTTGTGTCATTCAATTTCTCCAATTTTCATTCTTCAAACTTAGCTATTCCAAGTCAGTAGCTCGGTTGTACAATTTGGATGTTTCCTCAAAGTTTGTGGACATAGTTCAACTATAAAGATAGTTTGGTATCACATACTGCTCATCGTGTTGTGGTTCTTTCTTGAAGTTGTGGAGATTGTGTGGTATCACACTGTTCAAACTCAAGTGAGTTCCAAAATTAGTGTGGCAAGTGTGTTGTGTATGTTCATGTTCATGGTAAAGAATTCTGTAGGGACCAACAAACAATAGTGACAAAGGATATCTCGAACTGAAATACAAGGCAACCCATGCTCCACTGAGCTTTCCACATGCTACACCAAGCTACCCTCATGCTCCAACATAATTATCTTCATAGAGCTTTTCACATGCTCCATTGAGCTCCACCTCGCAACATTCAGGTTCTTCAATTTTCGTTTTTCAAATTTATGGGTTCTGCCATGGATAAATTTTTTCAATTCAATTACTTAAAAAGGTTATAAATTCATTTATGAAATGCCTTATCAAACTATGTCAAAATTATGGCCGAGAGTTGAGGCCGGATCGCCAAGAAGTGGCCCTAGAGGCTGAGAACTATAGTCAGATAACAACGACTTGTGGCCTGGTAATAATATGTGTGTTTGTGACCAAGTAAGTCGTGTACACTACTAAATACAAAGAGTGAAGAAGTTTTCCATATAAATGTCTATGTCTAGTTTTGCTAACTAATACCCGACTTGACCCGACCCATATACATGGAATGAACCTATATACATGGAGTGAAGCGGCCTGGTCAATGTTTAGCCTTGTTAAAGACTGACATAAAACATCCACCTCCTCTCCCTGTATCAGTTTTCCTGGTCGGGATGGAACAAAACGAATCCCCATTTGTAGCCATAAGGAAAGGGTGAGCAGTGTTCTCAGGAACATCAGAGAAACCTCTTAAGTCGCTCGGTCTCGGCCCTCAGGTCCTAACCTTTCGGCCATCCGGCATCAACCGTTCGGCCACTAGGCCTCATCAAAGCATTTGGCCTCTTGGCAACAACAATGACTCGGCCTCTCAGCTTCGTCAACAACTCAACCATTCGGCCTCAATCTTCGGTCATAGCTTCACCTTTCATGTACTCACTTAAACCTGACTTTACAGGTGCTTAGCCAAATTAGGCATCAACGACTCGGCCATCCGGCTTCAACCGTTCGGCCACCAGGCCTCATCAAAGCGTTCGGCCTCTCTGCCTAGTCAACAACTCGGCCATTTGGCCTTAATCTCCAAATCAGGTTTCTCTTTGGCTGTTGGATTTTCTTTGCTCTGTAACTCTCTCCATGACTTCAAAGACCAAAATTAAATTACTTTCTCAATTGAATCTTCAGAGTTAGCTAAGGGCATTTTGTGCATTCGAGGCACCACCTCAGCAATACCACTCTTTCCCCCACACTTCATTCTTTACTATTCTGTACTCAACTGTATCTGCCNAGTTAACAAGCTCAACCAAAAATTTTGGTAAATAGCAAAACCTAATCTCAAATCAAATTTTTATTTGACANCAGAATCTCCTTTGTCCTTTAAATCAATTCAAATCCTTTAAATCACTTCAATAAACCAAAATTAACATTTTGAGATATAACTAAGACACTAAAAGAATATATATATATA
>NW_014541995.1:10725-12466 GCF_000741045.1 Vigna radiata var. radiata | reverse complement strand
CATTATCATGTATGTCAACACTATTAACTATTGGGATAGAATAACACTCAAAATCAATCAGGGAGTATTAGCAAGACAAGAGCATATTTTTTTATCAAGAACTTGCCTTAGTCCTTAATAAACCAGAAACAATATTATTTACTCATTAATAAACCATTCAACCTATTGGGGATCAAAGAAACATGAATTTGATTTCAAATATTTAATTTTCATCCAGAACATACTTCAGACAAGTCTTTCTCAGAAGTATGACCACGCTCCAAGGAAAGCATATATCGAATCCAAAGTTCTCCAACCCAAGGGCAGTTCTTAGTTGCCCTGGAATAAACATTGCTGACAATATTACCAACCTAGAAAAGAAGCACGCAGGAGAAAACTCCAAATTAGAAAATTGGACATAGGNAATGGATGATGTGAAGTGAAAAGGATAATAGAACAACAAAATCCATATCCCACTAGGTTGGGTTGTCTCAGATCACATGATGCAATTTGCTGAAGACATTCAAGGGTATTATTTACCATAAAATGCGACAAAGATAGTATGAAGAAAGGAAATTTTAAAACCTTCAAAGTGTTGTCCAAATAGCGAGTATAATCAAGCCAGAGATCAGGTGATATAGGAAAGTNAGTAATAGCTCATTCATATAGAACTTGAATTCTGGCTGGCATTCCATGTGATTGCTTAAATTTACTAATGTTAAATTGTCCCACTCATCTTCCTGTGCTTTTAACTTTTGGTGTGCGGCGGTGTGGCGCGGTGGTTGTTGCTTCGTAGTTTCGTTTCTGTCGTCTACGAGAGGTTATAGGGTTTAAGATTGTGTTGATTTTTGCTATGCGCGATTTTCTGTTTCGTTGCTAATGATGTTTCTGGGTGGGTAGGAGGAAGAAGACGTCCAGGCTTAAACTGAATGTCGCACATCCGTTGACGAATTTTGACATCCGTTTCAGCTAAAACGGATGTTAACATCCGTTGAATTATGGTTAATCAGTTTTAAGGGTTGAGGAAAAGTGGATTACATACCTCTTCGCCACGCACGTTTCTCTTTCAATCACGGAGAGATGTTTCTCCACGAAGAGATGAAATATGCATAGTTTCATCTTTTCTTTACACGATTCCTCACAGTGAGGGAACACAAAGAATTAAAAAAAAAAACACACAAAGAATTAAAAAAAAAAATAACGAGAGAGAGAGTCTCACAGTGAAAGAACACATAGAATTAAAAAAAAAACAATAAGTGTGAGGGAGCACATAGAATTAAAAAGAAAAACAATAAGGAGAGAGAGAAGATANTTGGGGTGGAGGGATTAAGGTGAGAAAAAATAAGTTTTGTATAATAGGAGATTGNAATTAAAATTAAATTATATAATAAATTTTAAATTTTAATTAAAGGTATAATTAGAATATAAAAGAAAAATAGGAATATAAAAAGGGATAAGATTGGAATGGGGAGGTGAAGGACTAAATACGTGGGGGTGGAGGTATTAACGCCGAAATAAAAAAAGGAAAGATAAAGGTTTCAAAATCGTAAAAAGGGATTGCATATAGAAAATAGTTTAGAGAGAGTTGGAAAAATGGAAAAGGCCTTAGCTGATTATTTTCTTTTCTTTTTTCTCGTTTGTTTTCTTTTTTTTTTTTTTTTTGAATTATTTTTTCTAAAAAGAGATTCTCTAAGTTTTTCACCAAAAATCTTTTTAACAAACTTAATTAAAGAAAGGAAAAAAATTATTTAACCGCCTATTT
>NW_014541995.1:3446-9915 GCF_000741045.1 Vigna radiata var. radiata | reverse complement strand
ATAGTATCATATAATGAAAATACTATATCAAATTAGACAAACAATTATATAAGACCTAAGATTTTCTTCTTCTTTTTTATATCTTTATCTTTGGGAATATGTATAGAATTATTATAAAACAAAGTGTTTTTTTGTCAGCTTATACAATATTAACTACCTCTAAAATTTATATATATATGGGGTTTGTTAACGCACGTACGTCTGTTTTTGAGTTGATACATTTTAACAAAGTGTATCGGATTATACTAGACAAAAATATCCTCATGTATTATGAATTCTAAGTTTTAAAGTTAATGATATTTAAATAATTTCCATTCTCAAAACTAAAAAAAAAAACCCACAAACCCTTACTCCCATCTCTCATTCTTCTCAATCCTTTCTCTTTCATCTCTCTCACTTCAACCTTTTCTCTGTCATATCTACTATAGTCCTAATTAAAAAAAATCAGAAACACTGGCTCTAAAAAAAAAAAGATACCCCCAAACCCTTACTCACCTCTCTCATTCCTCTCAATCCTTTCTCTTTCATCTCTCACTCNAACCTTTTCTCTGTCATCTCTATTGTAACTCCAATTAAAAAAAAATCATAAACACTAGCTGTTAAGCAATTTCTTACAAAAAATGATTTTATAATGAGTTTTCATTTTATAATTTTTGTGTTATATAATTTTATCTAATTTTCACAAGCATAATGATATCAGAAGGAATTGGTAATTGGCCTGAAAGATTTTTAAGAGATGACGATTCAACATCTGCAGATGATGAAATTAGAGAGGTTAGTGAAGATGATGAAATTGAAGAGATCTTGAATGAACCTTTGCCTGAAGGAGAATATGCCAATGACTCAACTCTTTACAAAGGTAAATTGTTTAACGACAAGTATTTCTAATTTTTTTTTTCAGTTGGATCTACCATAGGATGATAGAGAAAAGGTTAGAGTGAGAGAGATGAAAGAGAAAAGATTGAGAGGAATGAAAGAGGTGAGTAAGGGTTTGGGTTTTTTTTTTTTTAAGTTTTGAGAATGAAAATTATTTAAATATTCTTGACTTTAAAACCTAGAATTCATAATATATGAGGGTATTTTTGTTTACTATAATCCGGTGCACATTGTTAAAATGTACCAACTGAAAAACAGGCGTACGCGTTAACAAACCCCTATATATATATATATATATATATATATTATTTAAATGCTTCCTTCTATTCTTATGTTCCCAGATATCCCACATACATGCATGGTAAACCGTAGAGTTGACTTTTGAAGAAAGGGACCACTTCTTGTTCTTTATGATCTCAGAACCATATTGTGATATCAAAAACATATATTGGTTGAATCCATCTTATCAAACTCTCGAGTTAACTCGTAAACTCGTACAAGTTTACGTTTCTAGACATGACTTCCGAATTAACTCAGAAGTAAATTCTTTTTCTGCATAAACTCGATAAAATCGATTGTAAAATTGGTAGGATCGTGTAGAATCGCGAATTTGGAGCGATTGTACAGGCTTGAAAGTTATATATTTAATGAAATGCATCAAAATTAATGACAATAATCTAATTATTTATGTTTTACAATATTTATTTTTATGATCAATATAACTATAAATTTTATTTATTTAAAGTTTTATAATTTTGTAGACTTATTTGAATTAAGATATTATTTATATATATTTTTTTTCATCTGGAGTTTACGAGTTGAGTTTATGAGTCAAGTTTACTCGATTCTCACAAATTTGTGTAAACTCTCGAATTTGATAACTTTGGTTGAACCTATATTCCAAGAAGCTTTCTATAAACTACTTCTTCAAGCATTGAATTTGTACAACATCATTGTCATGTTCTTTATATATGCAGTATTCTTATAACGCCTGCAACTATTGCTTAATCCACCACAACAAATAATGAAGAAATGAAATATTCACTAAAAAAACATTCAAAGAACCGACCAATAAATTAGTGATAAAATTTAGGATAATGATGTTTTAAAAACTCTTTTTTATCAATTTTTTGACAACAAGACACGTGTCACCATTTTATTGGTCTGTTTGAATTTATTCTAAAAAAATATTTGAAACGAACCAATCACAAACTGTCAAAATGCGTTATAAAAAAGTTGTAAAAAAAGAGTTGTTAAAAAGACTTTTTCCTAAAATTTACTAGTCACAAAGTTCCAAAATATGTTTTACTATTCATTATAGGCTAAAAAGAATATCAAATCATTTATGTATAGTTAGATTCATCAAGATGCAAGGCAATTGAACAGTTTTAGTACATATGCATGAAAGAAGTATGAATGTTGCTTGCTATTGACCAATTATCCTTTTTTATCTCCTAATTTTATTTTAAAACTTTGATTTTTCTTTTGATAGTTTTTTTATCTTCAAAATATATATTATTAATTCCATATGAGAATTTATACTGGTAATAATAAAGATTTTGTAACAAAAATAAATTGATATATACTTCATAAATAGATAGACACAAGGAACATAAACATACTCTGAACAACAAAAGTAGGATTCTGCATGATCCTAAATAGTATGTCCATTGATAACTACATAGATGCTGAAAGGCACAAAATACACTGAGTAAAAGAACAAGTCCTCCATTTTTATTTTCAGCATGAGAAATGATATACCAACACATAACTTTGAACAATTTCTTATTTTCCCCATCAAAAGAAATATGTTAAAAGAGTGTGAATATAACTTTCTCTTCTAAGCATAATATCCACTTAACATTACACGGTTCAAGAGAGTAGAAAGTTAGTCATAATCTCCAGGTTTATCAGGAGGTGAAGGTCTTGGAATGTAAGGATTAGAGGGTTTCCATGTTGAATAGGTCCAGGTTCTAAGAACTTTGATGAAGTTGGCACTGGATCAACATCATAATCAGTCAGAATCACTTCACCCATATCACCAATGTTATTACTATTCCTATTTTCCTAAAATCTCAAACCAAACACAATCACTTGTAAGATACAAACTCAACTGAAATTAAAATAAGTTGTCAAGAAGAGTTTAAATTTTTCATTCATTTTGTAACTGTAAAAGGTTTTACATATCAATTATTCAAAAAGTGATATGAAAATTCATTCTGGGTATTATTACATTGTAAGGTACTTAATTTTAACAAATCAAATTTACCATGTAATGATAACATCCTTATAATTAGGTTTTGATTGCTTTAACCAACATTATCAGTGTTTGAGCTTAAATCCAAGGATTGTAAAACATTCATACCTTCAGTTTCTTGCTTACTACAATCCGTATGGCTTTGTCTTCCAGAATCATTGTTGGTCTCTGTTTTTTCTCTCTCGTATAATTGTACTTTTTTCTTTTTGTTTTAGTAGAGTAGTAAAATGGGATTTTCGGAATGTGAATTAGGAATGAATTGTTGATGTTGTCTGCGTCACTGAATCTGAATTGTGGGTGAAGCTAAACATTTGTTTGACAGTGTCTTGGTCATTGCATTGGAATGCAACACTCAAGCCTTAATTGATTTGCAACTGCTGTTCTGGAGAAACACCTAATACTATTTTACATTATAAAAGCAAATAAGCCATTTTCATTTTTTGATAAGGAGTTTGGTGAGGTCAATTGCTATCACTTGTTGTTCTATACATTTTTTGTTTCAGTTACTAAACAAAAATCCATATGTTGGATTAAATTCTGAGTCACTTGTGGCTAGTTTAATATTTGAGTATCTATATTTTGGATTAAATTATGGAACCTGTAATNAATAGCAGCTGCAAGAGGTTTTAGTTTCATAGCAATAAGGAAAGGCAAAACTTTTAGAAGTATNTGCAGGTGTAGTAGGTTCAGATTGAACTTTCTCATCCTTTATTCTACACTTAAAGGTCAAACAAATTTTAGCATGTAATACTCAACCGTGAGATTAGCACTAGTACAAAAATCATATTTTATGACATACAAAAATGAACTATGACGTACATAGTTTTGTACATTATAATAGATCTATATATTTTTCTCCAATATTCATATAAAAAAGATGGACTGATTTTAGAAATAGTGTCATAATATGTTCAGATAACGTAAATTTTTGCTACGTCATAAAATATGTAGATTTATTATAACGTACAAAACTATGTACGTCATAGTTCGTTTTTGTACGTCATAAAATATGATTTTTGTACTAGTGTAGGATTTATGAAAAAAAAAAAGGTTGTGGAGTATACCCCTTTGCATTCCTACTTGTATTGTTGCTATGGGTGCTATAAAATTGCAGATTAGGATGCATCCAATGAACTGTTTTAGGCATACCAGCTGACACAATTGATTTTATTGGGGTCAAATTGGGTCTGTAGTTAATGAACTGTTGTTAAGCTAATCTTTTATAAACCTAAATATTATTGGATCGTATAGAAGGAAGTCCAAGAAATATATTATTCAATGGTTCATGTTAGTCACACTCTTACATTTTTCTCTCTGTTCTGGTTACTTCTTTTTGTAGTTCTTTACAAAAAAATCTTTCTATATAATCTATTTGTTATAGTATCAAAACTGAAGATGGAATAATTGGGATGTTTAAAAAAAATCATGAATGTCAAGAGTAAAAGGAAGTGCAAATAAGAATACTATATTTAAATCTAAAGGTTGGTCATGTGTTTTTTTATAAATGCAAAAATGTTTATTTTAAGACATGTAATTGCTTTTTCTCGAATAATATAACAATACATACGTGTTTATTTTCGCTTTTCTCAAATTTAAGATATTCCAAATTATAAAATATTTTCATTATTTTTCTTTTTGATAATTTTGTACTATTTAGAAGCTATTTATAAAAAAAAAAGCTAAACTACAGCTGTAATATCCTCTTCTTGATCATCTCTTAAGTTGCGTTTTAATTGTGTTGGGAAATCAATTGAAATCGCATAATTGTTTTTGTGCTCTTGGAATCCCAACGGAACCTTTCACTCTCTCTTAGTTGGGTCAGCTGGAAATACTCTCGCTATTTTATCCATTTTTCTTCTCAGTTTTTTGCGCCCTTTAGGAACTAGAAATTAAAACATCTTGTAATATGATTTTACTGCATAACTTTGATGTGCATAGAACAGAGCTATAGATTTCATAAATGTTTATGAACTCTATAGCTTTGCACTTCTTTCTTGGATGTGATTTATACTTAGAATGAAACAATTATCATTCTGCTTTTGTTTTGCAATGCAAAACAATAGTTGTTAGGTTTCGCACTCGCAACCATGTGTTTGACAAATCTATTTGTATTTTAATTTAGATGTTTAGAGCATTCTTGCAAGCTTGTGAATAACCTTATTCTTCACCCTAACATGACATAATGGAATCTCTTTTTAAGTGGAAAGGTTAGTTGAATTATATTATGCGATTGTCAATACTTAGGTAGAAATTTAACTGTCAATATTTAGGTAAAAATTGAACGCGTGGTTGAACTGCTTATGGATTGGAACATGGTGGTGTGATGCCATTTCATTTTGTTTGCTTCCTCTTATGAGCTAAGATATGGTGTGAAGCAAATTTTCTGAGTTTGTTTTGGTTAAATAGAGCAACAGAGATTACAACTGCAGTGAAATCGCCATGGACCCATCTATCATGAAGCTTCTAGAAGATGACGAGGTCTACTTTGCTCTTCTTTCTTCATCTTCTTTGAAGGAGAAAAACTGTGGTCTTAGTCTTACTGATTTGTGGCTTTGCTTAGTGGCTTTGCTTACCGGACCACTATATTCACAGGATGAAACAATGCATTCAGGGGTGGATGTGGAAGCAAACAAACTGAAATGGCATCACACCACCATATTCCAATCCATAAGCAGTTCAACCACGCGTTCAATTTTTACCTAAATATTGACAGTTAAATTTCTACCTAAGTATTGACAATCGCATAATATAATTCAACTAACCTTTCCACTTAAAAAGAGATTCCATTATGTCATGTTAGGGTGAAGAATAAGGTTATTCACAAGCTTGCAAGAATGCTCTAAACATCTAAATTAAAATACAAATAGATTTGTCAACCACATGGTTGCGAGTACGAAACCTAGCAACTATTGTTTTGCATTGCAAAACAAAAGCAGAATGATAATTGTTTCATTCTAAGTATAAATCACATCCAAGAAAGAAGTGCAACGCTATAGAGTTCATAAACATTTATGAAATCTATAGCTATGTTCTATACACATCAAAGTTATGCAGTAAAATCATATTACAAGATGTTTTAATTTTTAGTTCCTAAAGGGCGCACAAAACTGAGAAGAAAAGTGGATAAAATAGCAAGAGTATTTTCAGCTGACCCAACCAAGAGAGAGTGAAAGGTTCCGTTGGGATTCCAAGAGCACAAAAACAATTATGCGATTTCAATTGATTTCCCAACACAATTAAAACGCAACTTAAGAGATGATCAAGAAGAGGGATATTACATCTGTACTTTAGCTTCTTCTTTTTTTTTATAAATAGCTTCTAAATAGTACAAAATTA
>NW_014541995.1:0-3356 GCF_000741045.1 Vigna radiata var. radiata | reverse complement strand
AAAATAATGAAAATATTTTATAATTTGGAATATCTTAAATTTGAGAAAAGGGAAAATAAACACGTATGTATTGTTATATTATTCCAGAAAAAGCAATTACATGTCTTAAAATAAACATTTTTGCATTTATAAAAAAACACATGACCAACCTTTAGATTTAAATATAGTATTCTTATTTGCACTTCCTTCTACTCTTGACATTCATGATTTTTTTTAAACATCCCAATTATTCTATCTTCAGTTTTAATACTATAACAGATAGATTATATAGAAAAGATTTTTTTGTAAAGAACTTCAAAAAGAAGTAACCAGAACAGAGAGAGAAAAATGTAAGAGTGTGACTAACATGAACCATTAAATAATATATTTTGTCTTTGTCTTTGTGGTGCTCATCATCTGCGGTCAGGGGTTGGTTTTCCTCCATTTTCTCGTTGGAATCAGGCATAGCTTGGTCTTTAGTGATCTCTGCTTCAGCGGTCAGGGTCAGGGTTAGGGATTCGTTTTGTTCCATCCCGACCACAAAAACTGATACAAGGAGAGGGGATGGATGTTTTATGTCAGTCTTTAACAAGGATCGGACAGACAGTAAGACAGAACAGGACAACCACTCACACAGTCAAGCACCAGACAATGGAGATAAGAGCAGGTCAGACTCTACTCAGAACTCTGAATCAGATTTCAAAAACAATGAAAAGCTCAATTAAAGAAACAGCAGAACAGAAGTCACATGTATTGGACAAAACCAACACAGCCAACAAGACAAGCAAGAAAACAGGGTAATTTATAAAGGCTGGCATGCAAATTGAACCTAAGGAATAGAACTAGATCAGATTTTAAAGCAATAAAAAGGACCTAAGTTGAACAAATACTGAACAGATTTGATTTACATATTGCATACCAGACTGTTTAACATTGTGCCTCAGAGAAACTGGTTTTATTTTTCATATTTGATGTTCTGAATTAGATGCCGCTATTGTGAATTGCACTAAGTCCTTCAGCTCTTTTTTTTATTATGACTTGTCACAATAGGATTAATCCTTGNCTGTTTCAAATGTGATTGACTTATAGCTCTTGCTACAATTCACAATAGACGAAGATCAATGCAGTTTACAAATCAACACTTTACTTGCATCAGATTAATGGTTCAACTTAATAAGAAAAATAACACATACAAAATTGGTTTCATTGATAACTTTTGCTTCTAGCATCAAATGAATATATGAACTTAACGGTGTCTTAAAAATAGTAGAATTACTATTGCTAAGCTCAGAATTGTCATATGCAACTGCAGCTTTTGAAGCATAAAAATTCACATTTAACCAAAACTGTAGAAAGTGAATTTGAATAACAAAACAACAAACACAAATGACTCAAAGATAGAGATTATAAACTGAACTTAGTAAGGAACTAATACTAAGCATAGAATGACACACTTCAAGACATTAACACAGACTACAAAGAAAAACCAGTTCGGTGTAGCTGGTAAAATCACAAATCTGCTGATTAATCAATGTGCAACCGAGCTAGGCTGAGCCTTTCATTGCTCACTTGATATGCACTTGTTACTGATTAGGCAGAAACCAAGCAACGCTATCAACAATCATCAAACAGATTCAAGAAACATGAGATTCATTATCTCTAACACTGAAATCTGCCACCAAGCTCATTTGTCAAAATATCATAGCTTATATATGGTGAACAGAACTTACTCAGTGCAAAAAACTCAAATGAATCACAAAACACAAGCAACAGCTAGTTAAGCTCGAATTTAATTGACAATTAAACGAAGCACAAGCCTGGAACATGGCAGAAATGTGATTTCAAACTTAAAAAGACTCAATAACATAGAACCACCGAATTAAAATGATGAAATCAGACTCAAAGCACTGACTCAAAGCTTAAAACAAACACAGATTACGCAAACTTGGAGACCTAACACAGAAATGTAGAATCAAGAACGAACAACAGATTGAATCCCATTCAGACCTTTAATCGAATAGTTCATGAGCAACAGTAAACATAATAATCAAGACAAGGAAGGCAAAACTATGAACAACGCGGAAAAATTAACACAAAACACAACAGGATACTCAAAATCATATGAAACTCAGACAAGACCGAATCAAGAAAACACGAAACAGAGAAACTTACCTTTGAAGCGTGGACACAACCTGGTGCTCTGATGACCACTTGATTGAAGAAGGCTCCAAGAAAAGGCCGTTTGAGACTGTGCGAAGACGAACTGGACCTCTTTGAAGCTTCTCCGATGAAGAAAATGCAGCGGAATGTTGATACGCAGCTCTAGATCGAGATGAATCGAAGGAAAAACTAAGAAACACAGGATGATCTGACAGAAACCCTAAATCCCCAAATTAAACGGTAGAAAACCCTAGAACGAAGAAGAAACCCTAAAAATGGTGAGGCGACTCAACCGAACCGATCAATCGGTTCAAAACAGTGGTTGAACGGTGGCGAAGCAGCTGCGAACACTTAAAGCTGCTACGAACGTGAAGCAAGCGCTAACCACCAAAGCAACCGCCGTGAACCCGCGACACAGATACCACAGATGCTGAACCCCAAAAGCAACCGGTGTCAAAAGTACCACAGATACGGAAGCAAAAAACACCTGAAAACAAACATCCTGCTGATAATCTATTATCTATTAATAATATAATTATATAATATAAAAAAATACTAAAAATTTGTCTTATCATTTATTTTATTTTATTAATAAGTATCTTAAAACTTAATTTTTAAATCATTTGACATTTTTAATTTATTTTTTATTTATATTTATTTTGACAAAAAAAATATTATCAAATTTATTTTATTATTCATTTTATTTTAGGCTTAATACCTCATTTGGTCCTTTAGTTTGTCAACTTATCTCATTTTGGTCCTCTATTTTGCAACCGTCTCAATTTAGTCATAAATTTTGCAAAAATGAACAAATTTCATCACATCCGTTAAGTCTTAGCAAACAGTGTTAAGTGTTGATGACGTATTGGACAGGTGTTGGAATGAGAATGTGGTGAGGTGTTATTTTTTATTTTACGTGGCAATTGGGATTTAATAATTTAGGGATTTAGTAATTTAGGGATTTAGGGGTATTAAAAAATCAGAGGAAGTGATAATTGGGAATTAGGGATTCGAGAATTTGAGTTTGGGGATTTCTTGAAGTGCTTGCGAGAGTAAGCCAGAGACATTGACGCATTTCATTGTTGGAGAAGACGAAGTCAATCCAGGCTACTGGTGACGCGAATAGAGGTAAGTTATGTCCTTTTCGTTCTTCTTTACCTTTTTCGAGCATGTGCGATATTTGGGGTTTTGTGTGTTTGTAAGTCGTGTTCATGATT
>NW_014541994.1:0-13927 GCF_000741045.1 Vigna radiata var. radiata | reverse complement strand
TGATATCATAGAATTTTGGTCTAACTCAAACTCAAAAAATCGATATATAAGATTAGAATAACCCAAATTAAGTTATAATTAACAGAGAGGTATGATAGGATGGACTTAAGTGGAATGAGAGGTGAGTAATTGTTATTTTTAGATGAATAGGTGGATCCATATTTAGGGATATGATTTTACAGATTTTGTCTCTATGGTTGGATTGGGGAATGACTTTGGCAGCCATGCAAGGCCATTGCTATTTACGTCCAAGACTTGGCATAAGCAACCACATGCTCTTAATTTGGATAGTGATTGATGAGTGAGAATAAGATTTTCCATTACAACAGAGAAGAGCTATTTATTGACCTTCACCTACATCTTTGCCAATAGAACTTTAGAGTGTCTAGTGTAACCCTATGAGCACATAAATATAAAAGGAAAATTAGGTAACTTTTTTAGCTATAGTGCCAGACAAGGAACATGCTTCTGTGTAGTACAATCAATTAACATCCAGAGCCTCCTCTTTTAGGGTTCAGAAGCNTGCTTTGCCAGCCTAAATGCTGAATGAAGGAACCCATACCAGAATCAAAGCATCCCTACTTCACTTTCTAAGGTTCCTAGTGCATACACACGATATTGAGAACTAACCTGTTTATATTAATGTATTGTGCCAAATTCTTTGAAATTATAACAAGTGAACCAGCTGCATGTCGGAAATACNTGAAGAAAAAATNGCTAAATTNTGATTCATTTCATACTAGNAAAATTAAGACAGTTCAATATGGAGATCAACACTACTGAAAAGTTATATCAGCACACTACTAAAGTAAAAGATTTCCACATAATTATTATAACGGCTAATATCTATTAGTTAAGAGGCATTTGACAGATCTAAGAAATCTACCATCTAAAATATCTAAAGTACTCCTGTTATCTAGTAATAGAAAANCAGNCCTTGTAAAATTAGCAGAATATTGTGTCATCAATAGACCTACTGAGATATAAAGACTGTAATTTATCATTGCTTTTGCATGAGAACTAGTTCTACTAAGCAATATTCAGCAACAGAGGAGAGTTTTCTGTCTCTTGTGAAGAAACAGTGGCTGAGTAAGCCTCAGATTGAATAGAATGAAAAGAACAAAAAATAGGAGAGCTCTTTATTGCTGATAGGAAAAGGTACCAAACTAAGCCAAAAGGTATTATAAACCATTTCCTCACTCTGCAAACTCTANCCATATATGGAGTTCTGGACTAGAATGTATATTTTTCCTTAATGGACATGGAATGACTGAGCAACAAGTGAGTTTAAGGTATTCCAGAGTGAGATACCTTAGAATTACAATGTACCCTTCATATGTCAAAAGTGAGAATTTGTGTTTAGGCAAGGTATTCTGAGTTAGATTTTGTTGAAAATATTAATATAATTTAAAAAGAAATTGATTTCAATCCCAACCATATTGAATTCCATATAACATCAATCATACATAGCACTTCTAGATGTTATTAATGAGAAAAACAAATGAACCATCCACTTAAAAGTCTCTAAGGAACAATATTTGGAGTAGTAAATGTTTGGACTNCACTTGTTCTATTACTCTCAATCCACAAGTTTAACTACTTTTTTAAATGAGCTATTTCAATATCGTTCAAATAGAAAAAGCTTAAATTCAAAAGTTGTGTGCCTACCAANAGAAANANAGAAACAACCTATCATAATAGCTCTGTTGTCACAAAAAAATTCATCTCTAGTTATACCATTATTCCATTTTTCTAAAAGTGCACCAGATTATAGTTATTCCATTATTCCATCTTTTTTACTTTAACAGAGTGGTGAGATACAGAGTCATCAGGCATAGCATGCAAAATATCTTATACAAAACTCTACCCTATAAATAGTCTCATGGAAGTGCTTAACCAAAATAAAACAGTATACTGCATACCCCAATCAAAGACAATGCTACTACCATCATAAAATAAGACTAATGACAGATCCACATCTACAAATTATTCAACAAATGCAGAAATCAAAGGATTAAGCTAAAGGCATAGGAAGAAACCAGATTCATAGGCAAATGCAATTGATTTGGATGGAAGAGTCACAATTACACTTCAGGAAAACATCTTATAAAGCTTTAAACTCACTGTGGAGTATTTGGTTCATATTGCAGAACCTGTTTTGGCAATTTACACTCATTCATCTAACCAATGCAATGCATGAAACTGATTTGTGCTTGAATAAATGATTATGGAAATTGAAATTCAATTACAAAAGAAACAATGAATAGAAAACTAAGTGAAGGAAGCAATATAAAATTCATCTAAACGAGCTTCTAGATACTTAAGCCTTTCTTCCCTTTGGCTTCCACCAATAAGTTCACCAATCTAACAAACAGACATGTAGATAAGTTTGCATTGTGCATAAATAGGAACATAATACTAAGAACTGTGTACAGTAGAACTCCAATGTTAGCTCATTAGGCAAACATTCCCGGCCAAAATAACATTAGAGAAAGGTTAACAACGTATTTTTTTCATACAACCTTTACTATTAACTGAAATTTATTGAAAATCACAAAAATTGTGAGTATCTCTGTTTAAGGAATTTCACTCATGATTCAGTAACCTNCAATACATTTTAATACACTAGAGAATGTGTTAGAATGAAGATGCTGCTAGTACTCCTCTGCATTATTTGACACAGAAGTTTCTACATTTTTATGCCCNATCAAACCTAAACCACTACTCTTTTGGATAGTGCTATGACAGAACTATATCACAATCTGGCGTAAAGTAAAAATCTTTATTGGTGAAGCGTGGTTCCCAATCTTGCCCCAACATGGGTACAGTACCAAGAACTGAAACTCTACAAAGAAAAGGAAATTCTCTGGATATTCGAGAGATCCATTAACCCTCAGCCACCAAACTGATTCTCCAATGACTAACTACACCTAAAACTCCTCTACCTAGTTATAGTCAACACNCCTTATTTTTCTAATTATTTCGCGATTAATGATTCTACTGTGTGATTAACTAAAGGGATTGTTTATTGTACTGAAAATTTTATTCACAAACACTTTGATGGTGATAATAAGAAAGAGAAATCTTATGAAGTACCCCTGGAACCAACATGTCCATGGCTGGAACCTAAACTAATTCAACCAAAGCTGGAACATGAAAACTGGAAAATCATAAATTCATGCAAGTACTCAAATATAGAACAGAACCNATTAAAGAATCTTAAAGGAAACAAGATATTATTTCAAAAACCAGAAAAATACAATTGCAATTCATTCAATGTAAAAACAAGTGCTGGAAAATAAAAGTTATGTAAGAAATCAGAGTAAAAACGCAACGAAAGTAAAATGGCAACAAGAAATAAAAAAGAACACTAACCCTTANTGCAATCCCACCAGCAACACCCTCNCTACTCCACGACAACCGCAAAAAATGCCCNAATCGTCGTCCACCAACACCCTTGTAGGAGAATCACTCAAGAAAAGCTCCAAACGTTCGAAAATCGTCCAATGCGCCGCCTCAGTCACCAACAGTCCTCAAACCATCAATGGCAACCGTTGTCCCGCCTCACTACCACGACTGAATC
Source organism: Vigna radiata var. radiata (assembly GCF_000741045.1). Lineage (NCBI taxonomy): Eukaryota > Viridiplantae > Streptophyta > Magnoliopsida > Fabales > Fabaceae > Vigna > Vigna radiata. The sequence goes on along the minus strand of NW_014541994.1, from coordinate 10,344 downwards.
AAGGACGACAATGCAGGAAGAAATGGGAGACAATGCGCCTGAGAGCAACTAAGACAGTGCGACAATGTGCGACTGGGAAATAGGGTTTCGTCGACAGAGATAGGTTTTTTAGTCGACCAAATCGATTTGAGAGAAGGAATCCCAAATTTTGAGTCTTAATCATCGCGCAACTTACCGAAGGCCCAATGCCCGTCGGTAATTAAAATCACCAGAGCATTACCGAGGGCTCTAAGGCCGTCGGAATAAGGCCGCCGGTAATCCGCGCATTTCCTGTAGTGAATGTTTATCCTTATGGTGCAGTAGAAATCCAAGGTCCATCTGCAACTAAAAGCTTCAAGGTGAACGGGCACAAACTGAAGCCTTTCCTCAACAATCCTTCTTTGTTGGATGTAGTGGTGGAGGAGACGTCTTTGGTCGACCCCACCTATCTTTCCCTCTGACTCAGGGAGTTTTCTATTCTCCCTCCCTTCTCACTTTTATTGCACTTTGTCTATATCTTTTGACTATTCTGATTGTTGATCTGATGATTGTGACACACTGAGGACATTGTGTAGTTTAAGTATGGTCTATTAGGGGAGATTTTTCTTTGTTTAGGTCTTGTTTTCTAGTTAGTTTTCTTGTGTCTTGTGTACAGTTTTACCTGTTCCTTGTGATCTCTGGACTTGGTTTAGGTTGTAGATTTATCTTTCACTTCATTGATACTCTGAATCGTTTGCATCCTTGCTTTTCTTTGAGTGGAAGATGATCATGATGTTTGAGAGAGTGATTTGATTGCGACAATTATCCTGTGTGAGATTTGAGTCACTTGATATTCTTTCTTGTGTGTGATATGTCTCTTGATTGCTTGCACATATGCCTTGGCTTGACTCTTTTTGATGTTTCTTGATTGATATGCATGTTTGGGAGTGATAAAGGTAGTTTTGTTGTTGAACCTCTCTAGCCAAATGACCCTACCTTGTTGTGATCCTTTGATAGCCCCTTTGAGCCTTTACTTTCCTCATTTCTTTGTTTTGAAGCTCATACACTAGCCCTAAGTGAAAAACCATGATTACCTTAACCTTAGGGAATTTTGGAGGTTTGGAATTGTTTTGGGAATAAGTGTGGTCTCTTTGGGGATTCAAATGAGTTGGCTAGTTGGTTCCTCTTCTTGTTTCCGTTTGTGTAAATATGTTGTGTATCTAGTCTCTTAGTGTTGTGTCCTAAATAGAAAAAAAAAAGAGAGAGAAAAGAGACAAGACGAAAAAAAAAATACAAAAAAATGAGAAAAAAAAATTGTGAATAAAGGAGTCAAGAAGAGGATGAAATTAGAGGTTTTGGGTGTGAGTATACTGTGGTTACACTTGTTCCCCATTGCTCCTCTATTTCCTTTGGTTTGTAGTTTCTCACCCATATTTATCCCCCTTTTCCTGGACCCCATGGCATCCATAAAAGACCTTTTGATTTGAACATTCATATATGTTTTCAGTGTTGATATTAGGGGCTCGCCAAGTCTGTTTGTTGCTTGTTTTCTTGAGTGCATTGAGTTGTTGACATTGTTTATCCTAGACACTTGAGAGAAACATTGTTGGTGTGCATCTGTGAGGCTCTGTTACTTCTGATTCCTTTCTTGAACTGATTGATCATTTTGCCATGCTTGGAATTGCTTTGATGACTTCATGAGTATCTATTTTCTCTGATCTTGTGTGGGATACTGTCTACTTCCTTTTCTTTGTCCAAATTTCTTGAGAACTGTGTGATTCTGTTTCTTTCAATTGTGAGTCCTTGTTTTCTTCCTGTTAAGTCCGTGTCACTTCCTGATGTCCTCAGAACTGTTCCCTGTTTTGCGTCTTGATTTTGTCCAGGAGTGCAAAAGACTAAGTGTGGTCTATTTTGATGAGTCGATATTTTCTTGACTGCATTTAGTTTATTGTGCTAAATTAAATCAGGGAATTGTGCTTAATTGTCCAGTATTTTCCCGTTCTTGCTAATAGTGCTTAATTCGATCAGAAATTCTAATTTTAATTAATTTGAATATTCTGAGCTAATTATTTGCATTATTTATTGCAGGGAAATTTTGGAGATACAATTTTGGACATTAGAGAGGACATTAGTAAAATTTTAATTTAGTAATTAGTAAAATTTTAATTTAGTAATTAGTCTCCAAAAAGACACTTTAGAATTAGTAAAATTTTAATTTAGTAGATTAAGCTTGTTTTTTAAAACCAAGTTTTGTAATTTTAGCCCAATTTTTGGTAGTGTAGACTAAGCCCAATTGTAGAGGGAGATGATTTGGCACTTTAGGGTTTCTTTAGGGTGGACCCCACCCATTTTTTCATGACACATTCTCGGTCTTGGGAGTGAATAGCCGACACACACTTCATCTTTTGGAGAACTTTCATTTTGCTTGGCTTGTATGAACATTCTCTTGGAGACCATGATGGGGGCCTTTTGTTTTTGAGGTTGAATGAACCAATAACACATTTTTCTTCATCTTTTGCTTGCAATCTTGTTTGTCTTTGCTAGAAGGAAGGGAGAACCGTCACTCTCCTTCTTGGATTTTCATTTTGAAAATTGAAAGCTTGAGCTTAGAGGTGGTTCTTTGCATGTTCATGGTGGTTCCCTTGGTTGAATGAAGACCCATTTTGCATTTTTGTTTCCTTTTTGCTGCACTTTGGATGTTAATGTTTAAGTTTCTTTGTTGAATGAGGAAGAATATGGTTCATATTGAGTTTGGGAGTGAAGAAAGCTTGAGTTGATTTTTGGGTGTTGGAAGGTTGAACCTTTTCTTCTTGTGGTTTTACTTTGATGGATGGAAGCAATTTGTAAAGTGTATCCTTTCACCTTGATGGCTGGACGGTGACAGCATTTGCAACCAAAGTTATCTTTTATTTTTGCTCTTAGAAAGATTGGTGAAATGGAGGAGAAAAATGTAGCAATGTCTTGGCTAAGCTTAGTTGAAGTGGTGTAAATTTTTTCTTTTGTGCGGTGATGTGGTTGAGAAAAGGGGTTTGGTTCTTTGCTTTGCTTTATAAGAACCGTGTTGGTGGTTGAGACAAAGAGAATTTCTTCCTTTAAATCTTATTCCATTTGACAATTCACATGTGGCACTTTGGTAGAAGTAATTCCACTTTTTGTGTTAGTAAATTCATTCCTTGCTTTGTGATTCACGTAACCAAGATGTGGAGGATGGTGGCTGGTTATTGAGTTATGGAACACTTCATTTTGTGTTAAACATTGAAAGTAGTGTAGCTTTGACTTGGAGGAGAGAGGAAGCACGGTTTTTCATGATGGCATAGGTAGCACATGTCGTTTCTTAGAGAATGAAGCACATGGACAAGAGGGGAACATATTTAATTGTTTATGCAAGAAACAAATTGAATTGGTGTTTGGTGCAGACCATGCGACGACAAAAAGGGGAGCATTTTAGAATCAAATATTCATTTTCATTGCTCTTGGGAAGTGTAGTTGACTTGTCTTTGGAAGAAGGGAGATTCTAACTTTTGTGGTTTTTGGTACTTGGGAACCGTGACTCCATTTCCTTGGAGAAGTGAGGGGTTGCACGGTAATCACTTTGTGGAGAGAAGAAATGCATCTTGATTCCTTGGGAAGTCACAGCCAAGAGTCCCATTTTTTGGTCATTTGCAATTTTAAATTGTTTGGTAGATTGTGAATGTGTCACGTGAAATGTTAGGAGGAAACCATGTTGGCTTATTTCTTTTGTTTTCAATTAGTTTAATTAGTAGGTTGAGTTGTTTTTCATCTCTTTAATTTAGTGTTGCATTTTAATAATTTTAACTGTGCTAGATATTTGTGTGGTTATAGTGTTGGGTATAATATTTTCTTTTACTTTAATGTTGTCTAGTATTTTCGGTGGTGATAATTTAGTTGTAAGGTTAGCTTTAGTGTCCATCCGTTTCAATACTGTTAGTTAGGTTTAATTTGCGTGTTTTAATTTAGTCGATTTGCATTCACAAAAACACTTTCAAACACCCCCCCCCCTTCACTACATGTTTGACCTAATTCTGAACCATAGTTTGGTCCTTGAGAGACGATCTGAGTCATTCCATAGCTATACTGCATTTCTCATATGCAATCAANACTGTGTGATTGACCTAAGTCTCCAACCGCAAAATTGGTCCTTGAGAAACGATCTAGGAGTCACTTCCTAGTTATACTGCATTTCTCATATGCAATTAAATTTGTATGGGCCGCGACACCCATCAAGAGACCTCCACATCAAAAATATAAAAACACCTCTCTAACCCTCTAACCAAAATATAGGCAACAACAACAAAGATCTGTAGCAAGATATCCCCTCTTTTGCAATCTTAAACCCACTTTGAACAATCCTCAAAGTGTACAGACTCCACGAGTCAACCTCTTGTAATCACAACAGGAAAATCAATCTCTAGTAGATTGAAAGCAGTCTTGATCAATATGAATATACTAGTTATGCAGAATTTTGATCAAACAGTAAGCGCAATGCAGTTTCTCCTTAAGACACTCTTGCAAGAAAGATCTTCACCGTCTTCTTGATGAGTTCTTGGAGCCTTTTTCTCAGAGATCAAAATCTGTAGATCAAAATGAAATTGTTAGAATGTCCAAAGTCATTGTGATTAATTGAGTCACATCTATTTATAGTTTAATATAAATCAGACGCTCCTCTGTTCTACTAATGAAGTCGATTGTCATTAGACAATTATAACAGTTAAGCAAATAAGTAGCAATCATAACAACAAAATTGACTTTGCATTTAATACAATTGACTATCATAAATGTTTTAACAGACATTTGAAATATAGTCGTTACTATACACAAGCATTAACAGAATTTCAAATCAAATAACTAATCAAGTCGGATCCACTACGCATGTAGTCGACTTAGACACTTCAGCTCAGTTTGAAAAACTTTTCAATGCATAATCACTCACAACACTGTGTTTGAAAATCTATGCTTAATCACTTAAAACTTGCAATTATGCCACACAATATAAGTTCATCAAAGTGCATGTGGTTTTCTCTTCAAAAGCATATGCAATCCAATCATAAATGATGTATCAGATATAAGCTCAGTGAATGTGCATTCATATGACCATATCAACACAAAAATGTTCATTTAGATATCATCCATAATAAAGAATAGAACATGTAACACATAACAATACATGTGTTATTAATAATGTGTTGTCATCATAAAAATCCAGAGTAACTATAGCATTGTGAGATTAAGGTTCAGCTCAATCAGTGCTTCCCTTATCAACAATCTCAACAGTTTACAATGTCTTGTCTCCCTAGCAATTAATTTTGCATTACATACGCACAGAAGCTTAAGATAACTAAGCGTTCTATCCCTATATCTAGGCAATAGTTCCCTTGGGAGAAATTCCTCAGATCTAGATTCCTTCGTATCTGTCCATATCACAAAAACAAATAATCATGCCATGAATGAGTTAAACATAACAATGCATAGAGTACAGAGGAAAAATCCTAACAATTAATGAAAGAAAAATATATCAATAATAACAATCAATTCAAATACAAGAGAGTTTAGAGGTTACATCTTCCCCAATAAAAAATGAGATTAGTTCTTCATCATCATGAAGAAACTAGGTGTACAACAGAATGGAATGAAGATAAAACCCTAGAAAGAGAAGAGGAGAGCTCTTACATCCCCAAATCTGTCCCCAAGGGGTGAAAAGTGTGTTTTTGTGCTTATGCCATCAATAGATACAAACCCTAGGACGTCCAAGTCCTTAAATAGATCAAAAAAATAACAGAAGACATGTCCAAGCCAAGGCGCGAGCCAGTGGGTATTGGCGCGAGATAGTGGGTATTAGCGCGAGCCAGTGGGTATTGGCGCTCAGCGCCCCTGAAAGGGCACCTAGGCATGTTGTGTCACTTGAAGTCTGGCGCTCAGCGCCCTTAGAACGGCGCTCAACGCTACTTTTTCTGGGTTCCACCGCTCAGTGGTACAAACTAGGGCTCAATGCCAGTGGCAACATTCCAGCACTCTTTTTTTTCTGTTTTGTTTGTCCCTCTTGAGTTCCAACTCCTCAATACTTTTGCTCTTCTTGCAAATCATACTAATAACCTACAAAATTAAGGGAATTTAGTGATAAGATCATTAAGTATAACATATATTCTCTTATTCATAAAACTAAAGCAAAAACAGGAGTTAAAGCAAGTTTCTATGTCAAAAAGGGTGCATTTAGTATCAAATTTGAATCATAGATAACGGTATATTTAACCGTTACCACCTTCCTCTCAGCTTAACCAAATTTCTTCATTTTTTCATGTTATGCTTGGATTGACTTCTTCTGGTCTTGAGTATTTGCTATTCTTGGATTTATCTTTAAGGTGTCATGAAAATTTAACCAATTTATTTTCACACCTTAATGAGCTCAACTTAGCTGCAGCTGCACTAACACACGTCAAAATATCCAAAAAACATTTATGCAACTCAAAAGAAATATTGCCTAGGGATGGGGATAGGATGTTTGATTGTCTTAAGCTTTTGTTTGTAATGCAGAATTAATTATTAGGGATGCAAGGGATTGTGGTCTAATAATTAAGGATATACTTTTTACGCCTATGGATCGGGTTCTAAGTAATTTAGAAAGTGACGTTAACAATTTAATGGAGAAGATGAATTCTTATATACATGAAAGTAAGGACGGTGAAATCTAAACCCCAACAACATACTCATCTCATATTACCAACATCATTCATTCACTCTTGTGTTTTGCTCCAATTGATCACATTTTACATTTTGTTATCATGATTACCTTTATTGCATTTAAAAACCTACAAAATAGCTTTTCAGTCTTAATTAGTTAAGTAATTACACAATTGTCTAGTGTCGTGAGTCTTCTGGGATACAATACTTGTCTTACCATTTTATACTTCAGCAAGGTAGGAGGCCAAATTCTCCCATTGTCTTTTGTTCAACTCTCGCTCAAACTGAGGAGCCATAAGAGGTATCAAACCCACTTTTCTCTCCATTAATAACCTGTGGTTTTGCAGCACCTAAAAATTTCTTTCGTGCATGTGTGAGAGAAATTTGTTGGAATAAGCTTGTTCCTTCCTCTTCTCCCCTTTCTCTGTCTAGGCAGCAGTGGTTTTAATCTGCTTTGAACCTGATGATGAGGTCATATTTGCACGAAAAATATACACAACACAACAAAATAACAATTCAATTCTACCAAATACTCATCCAAGGTAACATATATGATTTCATAAGTTAATCACAGTTCTTAAACCAAATTTATAATAACAGAGGACATCAAACATAGAACATCAAAGCTTGAAAACACAAATCAAACATGCAAAGACCCTTTTGCCAGCGCTGGGCGCCACTCAAGGAGCCCTCAGTGCCACCTGCACGCAGTTAAAGCCAACTAGAAAACCAGATTCAGCACCCTAACAAACACTCGTGGGCACTGAGCACCACTCAGGGGGCCCTTAGTGCCATGACAGTAAACGAATAATGGCCCTAGCTGGCCTAATGCCCAATGCAGATACTTTACATAATGTTTAATCATCAATGATCCATTACAATAAGTTTAAACAGACAAATCAACATTATATAATGCATAGGAATCAAGAATCAACATAATAAAAAACATTAATATGCACAAATGAAAATGCCTACTTGAATGGAGACTAGAGCTTGAAAGATGCAACAAGAGAGTTGGAAAACTTAGGGTTTGAGTGAACAAGAGCAACAACAGCTCGAAACTAGCCCACACTTGATGAATGGAAGCAAGGTTTGGTGAAAGAAGTGATTTTTGGTGGTGTGAAGGAAGAAGAAAGTGAGAAAGTACTTTTAGGGCAAGAGCTTGGACGACTAGCAAATGTGAGAGTGAAAGTGAGTGGTTTGGTCAAGTGTTTTAAGTTTAGGGGGGTTAGTTGGGCCTAAGTGAGCTAAGCCCAAAAGGCCCAAAATGTGCAACCCGTGGTGCCAACGCTGGGCACCCCTTAGGGGAGGGCGCTGAGCACGACTCAGTCTTGCTCTCTTCTACCTTATCTGCTGGCCCTAGGCGCCCCTAGGCAAGAGGCCCTCAACGTCATGTCAGGTTTTCAGCTTTTCTACATTTTTCTACAACTCAACCCATGATTTTGAAACTGATGGGTGTTGCAGCCCATGCAAATTTAATGTGCATAAAGAATGCAGTATAGTGCTAGGAAGTTACTCCTAGGTCGTCTCTCAAGGACCAAATGTGGTTCGAGAATTAGGTCAGGCACAAATTGGGAGGGGGGGGGGGTTTGAGTAACTCAATCACTATTCTTCCAATCACAGATTAACACAATAAAGGAGCTACTCAAACCTCTAATCCAACACAGTTAACCAACTAAGCGAAGGCTAATTATGTTTTCATAAAAGTGAACTAAGCAAACACAATGTTAATATGTAATCCAATTTGCACCATGCAGTTTCATCAACTAAGCGAAGACTAAACACCAACTAGGCAACTAAGCGTATACCCAATTGCAAGTGCAAAAATAGATTTCACATTAACCAAGTCAGAGTGGCAAACACAAAAACAGTCCAATAAATCTCAAGGAAGCAATATAATATCGCTAATGACCAACCCGACTAACCTAAGCTATCATGACAACTAAATTATCACTACCAAAAACACTACACAACATTAGAGTAAAAGAAAACATTAAACCCAACACTAGAGAAAAAGAGTCGAGCAACATCATCAAAATTACACCAACTAAATAAAATGCATGTGCCGAACTAAGCTAAAAAAAAAACTAGCAAGCAAGCATGTACCGAATTTCAAGTCTAAACTACATTACCCTAATAAAATGAAATTACTAAATCAAAATGATAATGACAATTTGCATCATGTAACACGTGCAACTTTCAATTGGAAATTAAATGAATGTGCTTCTCCCAAGTAACTAACCGCGAATGAAAATGCTTCCATGTGTGTACTAAATGGAGATGTGAATCAGCGTGTGAAGATTTTGAAAATAGAATGTGAATTGAAAACTTAAATTTTCACCAAATTAAATCACCGCCTGGAGCTCCACAATTAAAGACAAAACAACGCCTCCTATCCTTTCAATTTAAAAGCAATTAAAGATGATAAAAATCAATTCTCTGCTGGATGTAATTTTTTTGTCCGTGATATATGCTGGAATCAAAAGGAAAATAAAAGAACTTCAATGCAAAGTTGTAACAGCGTCAGGAATAAAGTTCAATCAAAAGAAAACAATGCCTATTCTAAAGGAGATTGCAAAAAGGTTCTCGATTCCAGCAAAAACGTTGAAAAGAAAAGCACACCATTCAACCAAAATCAAAATAATAGAACATGGTTTCTCCCAGCTAAGCTCCAAGCCCAAGAGTGTGTCGGCAGCTGCTCCCCAAAACCACGTTCCAGACCAGCCAAAATGTTCAAAGAAAAAGTGAGTGACGGCTGGTAGGTTCCAAGTGTCGTATGTCACTCTAAAATTAGGGTGGGGTCCACCCAACCCTAGGTGCCAAGTGTCACTCTCATCTTTGGGCTCAACATGTTTTTGCCAAAATTTGGCCCAATGTGCACAAGCTTGTCTAAAAAACTAAACTCCTAAATTACAATTTGATTAATTCTAAACTCTTAAATTAAAAATGCAATTAATTAGCTCAGAATATTCAAATTAATTAAAATTAGAATTTCCGGTCAATTTATGCACTATTAGCGAAAACGGGAAAATACCGGATAATTAAGCACAATTCCCTGATTAATTCTAGCACAATAAAGTAAGTGAAGTTGAGAAAATATTGACTCATCAGAAACTTTGACATTTTTAGTCATTCAATTAAACCCCGTTCAACATGTTTTCACTAAAGAAACTGGTTCAACATCAAAGGGAAGAAATTTGAATGTTTAAAATGAAAATTTCAATACAACCTTCCAAACTATCTAATTATGCAACTCAAGCTTTCACATTACACATTTGATACAATTAAAAACCCATAAGCACATCACAAACTTCCATCCAATCCAGTCATACCAATGTATACTAGACCATACTAAACAAATAATCAAAGCAACTAAAAATACTCTAAAACAATTAATAAACTCTTAAACACAATCCAACTTAAACACTGAAATTAAAACAACCAAATAACTAAATTAATTGAAACGGAAAAGTTTCAAAAACATTGGGTTGCCTTCTAGTAAGCACTTGTTTGTTAGCAAAATTAAAGAGATGAAGTTTTGATGATGAACAGATTTGCACAAGACAATATTCACAAAGAAGGATTGAAGATCTCCGCATTTTATAAAGCTTTGTTAATAATAAAAAATGATGTAATAGTGCTCTAAAATGTTATAGGGTTGATTCTTGTAGCTTAATTGTATTTTATCTC
>NW_014541993.1:7939-13916 GCF_000741045.1 Vigna radiata var. radiata | reverse complement strand
GTTTCGACGATGACTAGGAGGAAGTTACCAGCAGTTTCGATGATGACTAGGAGGAAGTTACCAGCAGTTTCGCTGAAGACTAGGAGGAAGTTAACAGTGGTTGCATTGCTGACAGCGAAGTGTAAGGGATCATGGCCCACTACACATAGGCAGTTGCAGCCCATATCCAAGGATAGTTGCAGCCCATATCCAAAGACACACGCTTATAAATAGGAAGGTAGAATGTCAGGTAAAGGGTTGGATTTTTGACTAAGTACTACCATATCCGAGCTATTACTCTGCTAACTTGAGCGTCGGAGTGCTAACCTGAAGGTAGTAGCCGATCGGTAAGAGAAGCAAAGATCCCTAATCATTACCAGATCGAGAGAGAGCGTACATTGCTGTCGTTTCCAGAAGGTCGTGACTTTGTCTCAGGCTTTCCATCCGAAACATTTTGGCGCCCACCGTGGGGCCGAGATCATCTTCATTGACCTATAAACGACCACAATGGCCGGAGAAGTACCTTTGGAGATCTTGCAGAATTTGCAGCAACAAATTCAGGAGATGAGGGCGGAAATCGCAACAATGAGGGCGGAACAAGCGAACAGAGCAGGAGGTCATTCTGACCGCTCTGTCAATGTAGAGACATATCACTCAGACACCGGGGAACAACCTCCCACTCGAGGTGAGGGGCGGCGAGAACACCATAATCCTGTACCTAGTGAGGGAGTTGGAGGAGTTAATGGACGAGGGGCAAGCAGAGATGATGGACGACCGGTAAGTAGGGCCGGGAGTAGAAGCGGAGGGCGAGGAAGAGGACGGGGCAATAATAGAGGCGATCCTCATCGCCGGGAGGAGAGGCAACGAAACGAAGAGCAAAACCCTATAAATGGCGATCAAGCTGAGGGTTTACACCCTTTCACGCCACGGGTAATGCAGGCGATCATACCAGAAAACAAAGTGCTGCCATCAATGGAGAGGTATGGAGGTTCATCTGACCCTGTTAAGCATTTACGATCCTTCGTAGATGCCATGGCGGTATATTCGTCCGACGAACTGGTATGGTGTAGAGTTTTCTCCCTCTCACTAAGGGAAGAAGCATTAGACTGGTTCCATTCCTTACAACCTGGAACCATTGACAACTTCGTCGAACTGCGCCAGCTATTTACTCAGCAGTATGCCTCGAGTAAGACGCCCGGTGTGACTTACACGGCCCTAGTAAGAATGAAGCAAGGACGAGAGGAGTCCCTCAAACTTTTTATGGATCGGTTCAACCGTACCGCCCGACAGGTACGGAATGCCGATCAGCGACTGGTGGTGAGTGCCTTGACCACTGCATTGCGACCTGGTCCGTTTTGTGACTACCTCCACGCAGAGGAGCCCCAAAGCATGGACGAATTACAAAACAAATTGGCCAGTTTCATTCGTATAGAAGAAGGAAGAGCCCATCAACGTGGGAGAGAAGAGGGGGAATCAGTGCCCCGTCCGGCCAGAGTGAGATCCGGACCACAGTCCGGTGGGAATGACAGGAGAGGAGGCTACAGAGGCAAAGAACGCAACCAAATGCAGCAATATATTCACCATACTCCTTTGAATGCACCACGAGCGAGAGTTCTGGAAGAGGCACTGAGGGCCGATCTATTAACAGTGGTACAAATACCTACACCTAGAGGAGCTGACGAAAGCAAATATTGCCGATATCATCAAAATCGGGGCCACACAACTGAAGATTGTCATACATTAAAGGACAAATTGGAATCTTTAGTTCAAGCAGGACATCTTCAGAAGTTCGTCCACAGGGGAAGAGCGCCCACCAGACCCGATCGAACCTCGCTGCAGCCAGAATCCCGAAAAAGGGCTAGGCCGAGAGTTGATCGGAGCAGAAGCAGAAGCGCTGACCGAACGGTCAGAGGAGTAATCAATACTATATCTGGGGGGTTTGCAGGAGGAGGATCGACGTCAGCCGCCCGCAAAAGACACTTAAGAAACTTACACAGCTCCCACCGAACAGACACCTCAAAAAGATCTATGCCCACCATCACTTTTTCTGATGACGATTTTCATGCACCCGACTTGGAGCAAGATGACCCGATGGTGATAACAGCGATGATCGCCAGGTACAGGGTGAGTAAAGTCTTAATAGATCAAGGTAGTTCGGCCAACATATTATATTGGAAAACCTTCAAGCAAATGGACGTATCGGAGGACGCAATCTTGCCTTTCAATGAACAGATAGTAGGATTCGCGGGGGAGAGAGTAGATACACGGGGGTATGTTGATCTGAGGACCAGCTTGGGAGCCGACAAGGATACTAAAGAGATGAAGGTTCGGTTCTTGTTAGTAGAAGCCGACACGTCGTATAACGTCTTATTGGGAAGACCGTGCTTAAACATGTTCGGGGCTATCGTCTCGACCCCACACTTAACTTTGAAGTATCCCACCGATGATGGAAAGGTTGCCACCGTTCGGGCCGATCAGAAGATGGCACGCGAATGTTATGCTGCAGGGTTGAAGGTCAAGCCCAGAAGAATTACTTTCGCAGGCCACCGATCAGAGGTCGCTATGATGGAATTAGATCCTCGAACACACTTTGACGATCGGGTGGAACCCTTAGGGGATACACGTCCTGTTGTTATTGGACAGCAGGAGGATCAATGTACCACCATAGGGCGCAATCTTACTAACGATCAAGTAACCTTAATAGAAGAACTGTTGTTGAAAAACAGGGATTTTTTTGCATGGCAAGCAGCCGATATGCCAGGTATTCATCCTGACATCATATCTCATAAATTGTCACTATTCAAGGATGCCCGACCAGTTGCCCAGAGGAAGCGGAGGTTAGGCAACGAGAAAAGAAGAGCGGTAGAGGAGGAAGTAACAAAGTTATTGGAAGACGGTTTCATACGAGAAGTTAAGTATACCACATGGTTGTCAAATGTGGTGATGGTGAAGAAGCCGAGCGGCAAGTGGAGAATGTGCACAGATTTTACAGACCTTAATAAGGCATGCCCGAAAGACACGTATCCCCTTCCAAGCATTGACGGCTTGGTGGACGGAGTTTCCGGATACGAAATCTTAAGTTTTTTAGATGCTTATTCGGGATATAATCAAATCCCCATGTATCAACCCGATCGGGATAAAACGACTTTCATAACGGAACGTTCCAATTACTGTTATGAGGTCATGCCGTTCGGCCTAAAAAATGCAGGAGCGACATATCAACGACTCATGGATAAGGTCTTTCAACATCAGATAGGAAGGTGCATGGAAGTGTATGTGGATGACATGGTAGTAANAAGCCGATCGGTGGAGGAACACTTGCGGGATTTGGCCGAGGTCTTGGATCAGGTGCGGAAGTTCGGGATGAGGTTAAATCCTCTCAAGTGTACATTTGGAGTGTCTGCAGGAAAGTTTTTAGGTTTCATGCTTACTTCACGAGGCATCGAGGCCAATCCNGATAAGTGTCGGGCTATTTTGGAGATGAGAAGNCCAAGTAGTTTGAAGGAAGTACAACGGTTGGTCGGGAGACTTACATCGCTATCCCGATTCATACCCAAATTAGCTGATCGAATTCAACCGATTCTAAAGCTACTGAAGAAACAAAAACAAGTAGAGTGGAACGATCGGTGTGAAGCGGCATTTGACGAAGTCAAACAAATTCTCTCTAACCCTCCAGTTATGAGACGCCCAGATTATGGCTGTGACTTGCACCTATTCTTGGCGGTCGGTGAAGAAGCGGTCAGCGCCGCATTAGTGCAAGAAGTTCCTGAGTTTCGCCCAGTTTATTTCATCAGTCGGGTATTGAAGGAACCTGAGACCAGATATCAGCAACTGGAAAAAATAGTCTTAGCACTTGTGATTGCCACTCGAAGGCTCCGTCCCTACTTACAGGGAAACCAGGTAATTGTTCGAACAGATTATCCTATTTCAAAAATTTTGCGTAAACCTGACCTAGCAGGTAGGATGATCGGTTGGTCCATTGAACTCTCTGAGTTCGGTCTGAGATACGAACCACGAGGATCAGTTAAGGGCCAACACTTGGCTGATTTCGTGGCCGAGTTACCAGGACGATCGTCCCATTGTCATTCATGGACATTATACGTGGATGGATCGTCCGGCCTTAAAGGAGGTGGAGCGGGTGTTGTATTAGAAGGACCGGACGGTATAGTTGTCGAACAGGCTTTGATCTTTCGGTTTAAAGCCAGCAATAACCAAGCTGAGTATGAGGCCCTAATAGCTGGCCTCGAGCTAGCACGCGATTTAGGGGTTAAAGTGCTTTGTTGTAAAACGGATTCGCAGCTGGTAGCAGGTCACATGAACGGAACCTTCCAAATTAAAGATGATCAACTGTTCAAGTATTCCCACAGAGCCAAACAACTATTCACACACTTTGATAGCATCGAAGTAAATCACATTCCCAGAAGTGAAAATCAAAGAGCCGACCGGTTATCAAAATTGTCCACTGGTAAGGAGAAAGGTCATCTATCTTCATTGGTCCGGCAGATAATTTTCAAGCCTGCAGTTGAATGCTTACAAGTTTATTCCATTGCCGAACGGGACGATTGGAGAAGAGAAATCGTAAGGCTAATCCAGCAGCAGGAGGCAGGAATAACCCTCCGAACGGAGGAATCAAAACAGGTTGCAAGGTATGTCATGGTAGGTGAAGAGCTATATCGAAGAGGGTATGTCACTCCAATGTTGAAGTGCATATCCAAAGATGAATCTGAATATGTTATGCAAGAGCTACATGAAGGAATATGTGGTAGACATGGCGGCGGCCGTTCGTTAAGGGCCTGAGCGTTACGAGTAGGATTTTATTGGCCAACAATGGAGAAGGATTGCCAAACCTTTGTTGTCAAGTGTTTGGCTTGCCAAAAACATGGGAACATCATTCACACACCAGCAGCGGCACTTTCAGCCATAGTATCTCCATGGCCCTTTGCTCAGTGGGGAATGGACATAGTAGGACCATTTCCAACCGGTCGTTCCCAGTTCAAGTTTCTCTTAGTCGCAATTGACTATTTTACCAAATGGGTGGAGGCTGAGCCACTAGCTAAAATATCAGCTTCCCAGGTGCAAAAGTTTGTGTGGAGACTAATATGCCGATTCGGTCTACCAAAGCACATCATCACCGATAACGGTCGGCAATTCATTGACAAAAAGCTGGTAGCGTTCTATAAGGAGTTGGGAATTACACCCTTGACTAGTTCAGTAGAGCACCCACAGACGAACGGTCAAGCAGAAGCTATGAATAAAATCATCATCCAAGAACTAAAGAAAAAGCTGGGAGACGCTAAAGGAGCATGGGTAGACGAGTTGCAACAAGTACTGTGGGGATACCGATGCTCCCCACACAGCGCCACAGGGGAATCACCTTTTAACCTCACATATGGGTCAGATGCAATGCTGCCAGTGGAAGTCGGGGAGAATGCGTTACGACGAAGTATTGAAGATATGGGTGAGAATGCAGAACATCTCAGGAGCAACTTAGATATTCTTCCCGAACGGCGCGATATGGCAGCCGTTCACTTGGAAGCTCATAAAAGGCTTGTTGCTCGACGCTATAATACCAAAGTCAAGCCAAGGCAATTTGTAGAAGGAGACCTGGTGTGGAGGCGAACGGGTGAAGCAAGGAAGAATCCAACACATGGAAAGTTATCGGCTAACTGGGAAGGACCGTTCAGGGTGAAGGAGAATTTGAACAACGGTGCATACCGATTGGAGCGTTTGAATGGGAAAGCTATTCCCAATACATGGAATATTTCTCATTTAAAGTTCTATTTTAGTTGATTATTATGTAATTTTCCAATTTGCAACGACTTTGAATAAATGCAATTTTGCCAACTATGTCAAATCATTCTTATCATAAGTAGTTATGCTCAAAGATTGGAAATCAGAAAATTGATTTCCGATCGGGTGATAGGCAAGGGTGATCAGTTTGAAGTTAGTGATCGGTTCGAAGTTAGATAATTAACTTCAAAGATTGGAAGTCAGAAAA
>NW_014541993.1:3935-7214 GCF_000741045.1 Vigna radiata var. radiata | reverse complement strand
ATTTCCGATCGGGTGACAAGCAGGAGTGCTCGGTTCGAAGTTAGATAATTAACTTCAAAGATTGGAAATCAGAAAATTGATTTCCGATCGGGTGATAGGCAGGCATGATCGGCTTCAAGTTAGATAATTACCTTCAAAGAAATCGTTATCCAATAAACTCTAATGTGGAAAAAACCAGAATCACAAGGCAACAAAAGTCAAAGTTTCATGAGAAAGCGACGGCGTACATAGTTATTCTACTAGCAAACGGAAAGTACTAACACCAAACATAAAAGATACAAAGTGCGGTCAAAGCGACCATAAACAACGTTCATCACAAAATAGTAAGTACATTAACTAATTCTCATCAAGGTGGTGTAGCATCAGCAGGTGCAACAGTGGTTGGAATAGGAGATATTTCCTCAGCCGTGGGAGAAGCCGAACCACCAAGATCAACCAACTTCCCATCCACGAATAGCTTCATGATGTCAAAATTTGGATCTTCGAGGGGAGTGTTATAAAAGTAGTGACACTGCCCTATACCCTGCTGAAATCCGAGTTCCCGTTCTTGGCACACCTGATCCTCGAGGGCCAATTTTTCTTTCAGCAGAATGTCTCGTTCGGCAAGAGCACTAATTTTTTCCTTCAACAGTTCAGCATAGTCGGACTTAGCCTTATCATAGTTAGTTTGCAGAGTTTCAACCGAAGACTGCAGAGAAGCCACTTTCTTTTGGGAGGCGTCCAGGGCAGCCTTAGCTTTAATCTTGGCGTCCTCCGCAGCTTTGGTCATTTCCTCCACCCGAGCGGTCAGGGCAGCGTTGTCCTTCTTCAAGTCAGCCACTTGTTGGTTGGCAGCTTCCAATTCCACCACCAACAAAGGTTTGGTGGTACCAGCGGCATAATTCATGCAAACGCCTGCGCGCATCATCAGCTCATATCCCATGTTATATGCCTCACTTGGAGTCATATTTTTGAAGGGAGCTCGTTCCTCAGGGGACAAGTTGAACTGCACCCGATCAGCTACGTGCACCTTTGGGTCTAAGGGGCCGGTCAGCAAGGGACCCTGCACCTTTTGCCTCTTTGGGGGAGAAGAAGTTTTCTCAGCGGTTTTCCTCTTTTGTTTCGTTCTCTTGGGTGGGGGTTGAACTACCTTCACATCCTCACTAGCCTCAAGATTAACAATTGGAGAGGCTCCACCGACCGACGCGGCAGGGGAAGCCGAAGAAGTACCTTCACCAGCTTTCATTAATTTCTTTTTTCTGGCCATCAGACGGGCGAAAGCTTCATGCTGTTCCATTACACTAAAACAATCTGCAACACAAGAGACAATTTAGACAAGTTAATAATTACCGTTCGGGTGCAGAAAAAGTACAGGATCTTACCAAACACTTTAGATCTTAAAGTGTCATCATCTGTCCCGATCAGTTCAATTAATCTACGCGAGGAAGTCTTTCGTGGTAATAAGTCAACTTGGCTTATGATATCCAGCTCGGCTTCGGTCATATCTGTCTTAGGCCAAGAATCGATTCGGTTGGGGTGTTCGGTCCAATATAGAGGAAATTTCGGTTGGCCATCGTTAAAAAAATACTTTGGCCGACCAGAGTCTCGGATGGCAACTTTACAAAAGTTAGACTTAAATTCTTTATAAGAAGAATTGAAGGGAGCGAACAATTGTTTATCTTTGGCCGGAATTAATGATACCCAAGATCGGTTGGGGTTCGGTAAAGCACGGAAGAAATAAAGGAATGATTTGGGAGTTGGTGTAAGTACTAAGCCAGCGCACAGTACGCTGAACGCCTGCATCATAGCCCACCCATTCGGGTGCAGCTGAACGGGGCAAATATTCAATTCCCTTAACACTCCCATCTGAAACTCTGAAAAGGGTAACCTGACTCCTAGATCGCGAAACAAAGCGATATATACATAGAAAAAGTCAAGGGCATAGCCTTCCCGACCATGACAGGCTCTTTCATTCGTTCGGCAGACAACAAAGGTATAATCATCTATATCCCTAACAGTGGCTAATACATTTATCTTTTCTAGCAAATGCCTAATAGATGCAGTCGAAATAAAGTACGAGACATAATTCTTAACTTCATGGGGTGCCCAATCGTATCCCCGCACTATGGGTGGGGGAAGCACAGAAGTCCACATGCGAGAATTGTCATAGTTAAATGCCACCTCGTTCCCAGACGACCGGGACGAAGTAGCCGAAGAAGAACCGGATGATGATGAAGTGCCTTCCCCATCATCATCATACCCCTGCCCTTCCCTCCTAGACCTACTGGATGACAGATGATAGAGACATGTACCTGGACAGACGACTGAGATGGCGAGTTGACTGATCGGGGGGCGCTAGCAGCAAATCTCAGAAGCAGACAAATGGCAAGAGACCACCCCCTATTTATAGCCGCATAAAGCGGTTTCGGCAGTTCATCGCAACCGTTCACGAAGGTAACATCTAACGGTGCAGATAAGGTGGCGTTTCAGATTTCTAGGTACAAACCTCCACAATGCATCTGAACCATTCAAACCCTGCTCATCGTGTGGCTCTCATCACTCCAAGTTTCAAATTATATAATTGGCGGGAAATGGCATATACAAACCCCTTCGCGTACTGCGAACGCTTGGGGCTCGGGGGACTTATGTGTATTGAAGAGATGGGATACATTCGGACGATCGGTCACACCGGTAGTGTGATCGGGTATATGGAGGAATGAATCAAATACCCTCATATACTAGTTGATATAGATGATCGGGTGCACCGGTAGTGCGGTCGGGAGAATTGTTGAGGGAATTATGTTGAGCAAAGCATAAAAAGATGAATAGCATTATGATTGAAGAGGTCGGGTTGTTCGGGTGAGCCGGTAGGGTGATCGGGAAGACCGAAGCCCTGCTCGGGATATATCATGTTAAGTTGGCATAATAATNCGTTGAGAAGTAAGGAGTGGAGCGAAGGTCTCGGCGAGATATTAGGACCTGCAGCCTGCNGTTTCGACGATGACTAGGAGGAAGTTACCAGCAGTTTCGATGATGACTAGGAGGAAGTTACCAGCAGTTTCGCTGAAGACTAGGAGGAAGTTAACAGTGGTTGCATTGCTGACAGCGAAGTGTAAGGGATCATGGCCCACTACACATAGGCAGTTGCAGCCCATATCCAAGGATAGTTGCAGCCCATATCCAAAGACACACGCTTATAAATAGGAAGGTAGAATGTCAGGTAAAGGGTTGGATTTTTGACTAAGTACTACCATATCCGAGCTATTACTCTGCTAACTTGAGCGTCGGAGTGCTAACCTG
>NW_014541993.1:0-1835 GCF_000741045.1 Vigna radiata var. radiata | reverse complement strand
TCCTCCTTCCTTCGTATCACCCGATCAGGAGTCAATTTTCTGACTTCCTGAGATTCTTCGAAATTAATTTTCTGACTTCACTCCTCCTTCCTTCGTACCACCCGATCAGGAGTCAATTTTCTAACTTCCTGCGTTGGACAACAAGTTGTAAGAGATTGAATCTTCCTGTACAAAAGATTCGTACTAAAAAAATATGTGTTAGAGCAAATTTGCTATTTTCATTTTTTATTTGAAGATAGGAATCTGCCCTGACTATTGATGACCACTTAAATCAAGAAACACTGATGAATCCAACGTGACCACTTAAATCAGGAAACACTGATGAATCCAACGTGACCACTTAAATCAGGAAACACTGATGAATCCAACGTGACCAAGTTTGCAGTCGTCACATTTCCACATGAGATATCCTCTAAAGAATTCCCCTCCAATTATAAAAACTCCAACTCAGAAGGTTGTTTGTCTGATGGTTCTTGGATATCTCGCAGTAAGATAAGCATAATGCCTCTCTCTATTTATGAATTTTGCTTCACCAGTTTGTTGAACGTCACAATAATTTCTAAGTCAAGCACACAAAGCAGTAGAAAATTATAAAATGTTTTTAAGAAATAAGAAATAAGCAGTCATCTTGAAATCAATAAGAATATTGGCTCAAATCGCCTCTCGACGCTGCCTGCAACAGTGTTATCCGAACATGCAGGGGCACTACACTTGTCGGTCCATGAGACCAACACTTGAGAACACGGTTGCACTGACATTATCCCGATCCGGCCATCGTTGCAATTATCGCCAGTAGGGTGGTCAGCGACAACAGTAGCTCCAATGCTGGGAGTGACGTTGTTTTCGGAAATGTCATATTCCTTCATGAGGTTTAGGTTATCCTGTTCCCCAACAGCAGAAGCGACTTTCTCCAAATATAGAGCATCCTTATCGTCCGTAACGTTATCGCCTGGAACTATCTACTTCCTCCAACTCTTCGCACAACTTCATCAACAGGCCGAGCTCAAAATCTACATCTACAGTGTTAAGCTTGTCGGTTCTCAAAACCACCAGCTTCTACTCCATCGGGTTGTGAAGATAATTCTTCTTCTGTTTCAGCTTCGATGAAGAAGAGGGGAACAATTACTATTGTCGCGTTCTGAGCGTTGAATGCTGCAAGCCGAAATGCAATCTAGGGGCTGCAGTTAAGAATAAATGATGGACAGAAACACCGGAATTTAAATTAGCTATGTTACAAATTCAAGATTCATGTCCCAAATTTGACAATCTGTAGGTGGGGTAGTTCGGAGGGAAAATCATTCTCCAGAACCATGAATGGCTTGTTGGGGCGCAGTCCGACACTTTGTACACTTTATCCATGATGGTGGCGCGAAACGAGATGTGGCGTTGCTTTTCCTCGTTCCTCACCAGTTTTCCTGGNACCTCTCTGCCTCCTCCTTCCATTCAGCGAATCGTCGTCCATCCTCAAGCAAATGCAATCTGTCAATAGTATTCTTGGTGAAATAGAATGACTTTTTCAGCTCAAAAATTGCTAAGAATAACTATTGTGTGCCCCATCGCCTGTTCGCGTCCTACACTTCCCATGTTAAGGGAAGGAACTGATCTTTTTTAATCTGTTATAAATAGCCCATATTCTATCTTATTGCCTATGCTCAATGTACCTTAAATTTTGAAGGGTTTCCACCTTTGCTTATAAAAAGAAAAAATCTTGTAAAGGGAAGAAACCATATGGAATGCTTAACAAAGTCAGCAACATTATCACCAGACATTTATGACTAGGTTGTCATAAAATATTTTGTGTATTAGCAGTATTAACCATCCAGCAAAAATAGTAT
>NW_014541992.1:238610-296816 GCF_000741045.1 Vigna radiata var. radiata | reverse complement strand
GGAGAGAGAACAAATGTCTAACGCATCAGACTCACCTTCGACACCAACACATATGACTAGTCACAACTGACTGGACCAGGCCAGGGCTGCTCTATGATCAGGGATGTGCGGCTCTGGTTTTTAGGTTCTCTCTATCCTACCAACAGAGAAGGTTCCCAACAAGTCTCAAGTATTTTTATTTGATTTAATCAACTATCCTATTATTTATTTATTTTTTCCTAATTCCCAAAGTTATACATCCCTATCACAAAACATGAGGCTACACTCACCCCATAATTTTCCATCAAATCAGTGTCACCCCCAACTTATTCCAGNAACCAGATTCATCAATTTCCTTCAGAGCACATCATAACCAATATACAAACAGGAATCATTTCCAGGATCATCAATTCAATGAAATTCAGTTCAACAACACAATTCCAGGCANATTATAACAATCACAATCAAACATAGAGAATGAACCAAAGGTTCAGAACATTCCAAGACCAAATACTTAAAACAGAGACAATTAAATATCAAACAATATATCANAGTTAAATTTAACATACATAGAGCATTAAAATAGAGTTAACCAGTGTACAAACGCAATTCAACATATTTTCTCATAAATTCAGGAATTAATCAGAACAACAAAATACTTATATAGTTAGCTCCCCTTACCTCTAGGTTGTCTTGTTCAGTTTACAGAGAACGCCTCTCACAGATGCTCACAAAATTTTCGAATCACCAAATGGGTGATGGATTTTTTTCTAGCTCTTGAAGCTAGAACAAACTGAGAATGAAAGGAAACAAGCATAAGGAACATGAAACTAACTAAGTTACCTACCCTAAAGTCTAGAAACAGTGGAAAAAGGGTAAAACTACTTACCCACTGAAATGCAAGATTGATGGAATGGTTCAGCAGTTCTTGACTCCAGGAATGATTTGGCGGTATCAATTTAGAAATTTAACGGTTCAATTTGCTGTAATATTAGAGAGAAGGTGGAGGAAACTTGGTTAGGGCAAAGTTCCTATTCTAGAGAGAGAAGGGAAACATGCAGAATGGGAAACTGGTTTTCTGAAAAGTAAAGCCCCTCCCCTCTAAGGCTGAATCACCACAAGTTTATGGGCCTGNCTGCCCCTTTTCTAAGGCCCAATAGCCCTTAGAAATTATAGGCCCTTACAATATATATAAATATATATATATTATTAGGTCTTGTAGCATTATTAATTTTTTTAGTCATATTATGTTCATTCGAAGATTGGATTCTAACCAAATTTTGTTCTTCCCTTTGTTCATGTCCCATTCCGTTGATATATAATATATCAAATATTTTTGTCGTTCTTTTCACTCATTATTTTATCTATTTTTATTTTTTTTGTTGGATGTTCTTCCACCTCTCCAGATCGAACAATAGAGATTTAATTTTTTTTTTTTAACTTCAAGTTGCAATCTCATCATTAGAAAAATATGTAATTATTCATTGAAATAGAAAAATACAAAACTTGCAGTGTGATGTTGGGGCAAATCGGCAAGTGTATCGAGTCGCACAAATAATATAAAATGGTAAGACCAAGTATCGTATCCCAGAGGACTCTCGGCACTGAACAACTGTCTGAAAACAAGATTAATTAAGACTTAGGGTAAAAGAGATCATGGGTTTGTATTGTAAAAATAATAAAATAAAACAAAATAAATTTGATCTGTGGCAAAAGAGCACATAGATGAATGGAGGTTGATTGATATGAGATGAGTATGTTGTTGCGTTTAGATTTCACCAAGTTCCCTCTCATGTATATAAGAATTCTTCTTTATTCATTAATGCTAACGTCCCTCACTAAAACACTTAAACCCGATGTCTCGATAAATAAGTTTGTCCCTAATTACCAGTTCATACAATTCCTAGCATTCCTGGTAAAAGATGTGAAGATCAAGAGGTTAAGACAACTAAGACCTATACCCTCATGTCTGAGCAATATAACCCTTAGGAGTAATTTAACAAGGACCTAAATTGAAAGGAACCTGTCGGCACTTATGCAACTCACACATCATAATATTGTATAAGCAAGCAATAAGAACATATAAATTACTCTAACAATTAATGAAAAAAACATATAGAATTAAGAATCAATTCAAATAAATGAGAGTTTATAAGGTTACATCCTTCCCCAACAACAAATAGAAATTAGTTCCCCATAGACATAGGAGAACCTATGAACAATGGAAGAAAAGAAGGAGAATGGAAGACTAGAAATTGGCTAGGAGTGTATTGCTATGCTCTCTTCTGCCAGGGATGCAAAACCTAGAGCCCCAGGGTCCTTTACATAGTGTAAAACGCGTCCAAAAGTGTGGTCCGGTTTGAAAGAATCAAAACAAAACAAAAACATGGCCCGATCCAGGTCATGTATGTTGAATTTGACACCATATATACTTACCAAACGATTCATACGATATTATATGCATCGATCCTTAATAATCCAACTTATGTATTCTATAGATATATTTAACAAATTCAAGAACAACAAGGGAGACTTTGATGAAAACATTGGCAAAGATGTACAAGGATTGTGGAGTTTGTTTGAAGCTTCACAGTTAAGGATTCACGGGGAAGATATATTAGATGAAGCACTTGATTTCACACAAACTCATCTAAACTCCTTGATTAATCAATTGAGTTCATCTTTTGCTGAACAAATAAGTCATTGCTTAAGGAAACCTCTTCAAAGGGGTGTTCCTAGGTTGGAGGCCAGACGTTACATTTCCTTTTATGAAGAAAATCCTTCCCATTGCAAAGTTCTTCTTACATTTTCAAAACTAGATTTCAATATGCTACAAGAATTGCACAAAGTAGAAGTCGGGAGTATCACCAAGTAAGTATTACAAATTTGTAACCGTGTACTTGTAGAATAAATAGTTTTTTTGGCCATATGCTTATGCAACAAAACATTTAAATCATAAAAGATAAAATAGTTAAGTTGCTATTAAGCTATCAATTATCAATTTGACATTAGCTGTGTTTTTTCTCTAAGCAGATGGTGGAAAAAATCAGAATTTGCAACAAAGGTCCCATATGCAAGAGAAAGGGTAGCAGAGTGTTATTTATGGCCAATTTCAATGTCTTATGAAGCTGAATATAGTATTGCAAGAAGGGTAGGGAGCAAATTAGTTGGGTGTATCTCTCTTCTAGATGATACTTATGATGCCTATGGCACAATAGAAGAACTTGAGCTACTCACACACGCAATTCAGAGGTTTATCTCAATTAATATTATACGATCAACCAATTTTATATCATATTATCACAATAATAAATTTAATGATTTGAAAAACCCTTATAAATTGATTATTATTATTCTGCAGTCTCTTGAATTTATTGTTTTCACATTTTAATTCATATTGTTCGTATGATTTTCAGATGGGATATTAGTTCCATTCAATCTCTCCCAGATGGCATGAAAGTAGTGCTTAATGCAATTATAGAAGTGTGTGATGAAGTAAAGTTGGCTACCATAGAGAGTCAAAACTCGAACATAGTGTTGCAATGGGTTAAAGAAGCTGTAGATTTTTCATTTATATACTTTTAAACTAGTCAATTAATTAATGTTTTGCATAATTTTCCTATAAAGTAACTAATTAAAATTCAAGTTATTTTACTTGCAGTTTCATAACTTGCACGAGCCTACTTGACTGAAGCAAAATGGAGTCAAGAGATTTGTATTCCAAGATATCAAGAATATAAGGATAATGGAGTTATATCTTCTGCATACCCTCTTATGATAACAGCATTTATTCTTCTAGCAAATACTTCATCCCAAAACGTATTGTTAGATTGGATTTCGAGTAATCCAACAATCATGAAATCTGTTTCACTTATTGGTAGACTTGAGAATGACATATCGTCACATAAGGTACAATATTTTTTTTTGACTCAAATCTAAACAGAATTAATTAACCTATGTGTTAATTAAGAAAGTTGATTGTAATATTATTTAATTTTAAAAATAATTTCCTTTTTCTAAAGTGTCTTTCATTAGAGTTTGATATCAGAAAAAAAAACATAGGAAGCAATAAGTTAATTAATGAATATATTTGAAATAGTATTACTAATTATGGTGAAAGTAGTTAAATTTATTTATATTTAATTAATCACAATTTTTTTATAATTCATAATACGTCATTTGATATTAATTTTGAACCAATACTTCATTAAATCTTTATCATTGTCATACTACATCCACTAGCTTTGGCTTACTTCCATTGACATGGAGATTGTATGGCATATCTAATCGTGCTTGGTATTTTGAATTTGCTTTGATTATTTGTAGTTTGAACAACAAAGAATGCACGTGGTTTCAGCAGTTGAATGTTGCATGAACCAATATGGAATTTCACAGGAACATGCGTACAAATTCATTAAAGGAGAGATTGAAGATTTGTGGAAGGTTATAAATGAAGAGTGTCTGAAGTTAGACCTTATTCCCAAGCATGTGCTTGATTGTATTATTAATGTGGCCCGCATAACTGAACTTACCTATGAAAACTTCAAGGATAAATACACAGATGGGAAACTGTGGAAGGATGACATTATCGCATTACTTGTGGATCCCATAAGCATAGAGGAACATAAGTAATTGAAGTGATATCCGTAATAAAAAGTATATTTATTTTACATCTTTTTTTTTTTTTTTTAATGAGTTCCAATATTTTATTTGAAGTAACTACTCTAATGTTATATTCAATTTATATGTTCATTGTTCTATATAAAGTCTTACTATCAGTTCTTTTTTTAAACTGGTGCAATTATTTTTTTTCAAATTTATCAAAATAAGTAAACTTTTAAAAAATTACACAAATAAATAAGTCCTTTGAATAATACAACTTTAAAATTGTTAGATATATTAATTATCTTTCTCTTATCTTTTATCTTTAGTTAGTTTGTTATTATTACTTATTTGTATTTTGAACTTAATGTATATTTCTTATATTATAAATAGAGAACCTTATGTATATATTTAACTCAAGGGAGATTAAACTCATACATAATTTTCATTATATTCAATATGGTATTTAGAGCCTAAGGTTCTTTTATATAATAGTTCTTTTGAGAAAAAAAAAATTATATCGCCTCTATCACTACACCCACCACTGTCAGCAACAACGACGTCTATTATTTTTGCCGACAGCGTCATTGTCTACCGTCGCTACTACTACCTCCATCGTCTACCCTTGCTACAATCAGAGTTCTATTTTTGACCAATGACAGCACAATTTTGATTGTCTTGGCCGACCGCCTAAGAATTTTTTCTTTCTATACCTGTGTCTGAGTACCTCAGTCTTCCTATCCTAATTCTAGTTCTCTATAGTGTCTTTTTCACTGTTGTTCGCCACCTCTATCCATCGGCGTTCCTCTTGCGGAGAGTCTGTTTCTAGGTGTTTTGATGAATAAAGGAGACTATTCTTTTGAAGATTCAGATCTTCCATCTTCATTGTTTGTCATCAACGCATCATCATTTCTATCTTTCACCACGAGAGGGAGTATGTTTCTATGTGGTCCAATCTAGTCCTTGCAATCTGTTGTTGTTAGCCACTACAGGCCATCATCAGTTACTGATGGCAATCGAATCCCTATAGTTTGTCGTTGTTTACCATTGTAGGCCCTCGTCTGTTACTAATGGAAATCTAGTCCTTGTAGTTTGTCATTGTTCGTCACTGTTGGCCGTCGTACACTACTAATGGTAATCTTCTTTGTCCAAGTCATCATAGTTGACGTTTCGCTGTAGTCCACCATTGTTCAATATTATTCTTCAAAGTTGCGGTTAGTTGTTCCTCAACCTCTATTCACACTCTTTATCAACTAGATGTCAATAATGCATTCTTCCATGACAATTTGCAAGAAGAAATTTATACGGAGCAACTTCCCAAATTTGTTGTTTAAGGGGAGTCTTCTGGGTTGGTATTTCGTCTTCTATGTTGGCTTCACAAATAATTAACAATTTGGTGTCACTCGAATGCAAAAGTAGATATTTTCACTAAGTCTTTATTAATAATATTAGTAATAAGCTTAGTACATACGATTATGTATCAGCTTAAGGGAGAGTGTTAGATATATTATATTTATCTTTTATCTTTAGTTATTTTGCTCTCATTTATTATTTGTATTTTGGGCATAACCTATATTTCTTCTATTATAAATAGAGAACCCTATGTGTATATTCAACACAAAGGAGACTAATCTCATACATAGTTTTCAATATATTAAAAAAATAAAAAATTGTGTTTTTCATTATTATAAACTAACTAAAAAGAAAGAAATCATATTTTTAAAATGTGACAAATATTTTAAGTCTTGCTTTAAATATGTTTTTACTTTTTAAAATTCTTTTGGTTTGCAAAAGTCCTATACTACAATAAAACAATAAATTAAAGTTGACAAAAAGACGACTTTATACATTAAAAATCGACACTATAACATCATTCTAGAGTCAAACCACACTATGAAGCAAAACCCATGAAATATTTGAAAACTAGAGTCGAGCATGAACATGATGCTAGTAGCGTTGACTTAGCCCTTGATAACAGTAATTCTTACCATTATCTATAGTGCATTTTTATACCAAATCAACTCTCTTTTAGCTTGAAACTTTCTTAATCCTCTCTTTTGTCTTGCTGTTGTAAATAATTGTAGTCTAGGTTACACATAGGAGTTTCCATCACTAATTCTCTCATTTTGTAGGCTAATTGTGTGCTTTAGAAGAACATCAAAACTATCAAGGAATTGGAACCTAGGAAAAGCATCAAAAGAGTAGCCTCATAACTAGGCGCCCCTCTAGGGGCGCATAACACATTTTGGTTCGCAAACTTCGCGCTTGGGCGCCCCAACCAGAGCTTCATTATTGCCTTGTCTTAAAGTTTGTTATGATTTGATCAACCATAGATGATTCTTTAATTTGCTAAATATTGGATAATACCACATGAATCTTGAATTGGACTAAACACATAAAGGAAATTGTTTCTAGGAATAGAACTTGGACCTTTGGTTGTCTTAAATCTTATTTCTTAAAGCATATGACCTTGTTAGGTTTTCCAAGGAATTGAAGTTTAATGAGTAAGTCTAGGCTCTCTCTAACAAGGGATTGGGTTTGAGTAATTTAGTAGATTGATAGAAGCATTTTAATGAAGAAGAGGTAATGCATAAGAATGTAGTAGGCGAAATCATACCCTAACATTACCAATTCATTCCATTTCTAAGTATGTTAGCTACAAAAGGTCATTTTACTATTGAAGCATTGTGCTTATTTTAATTGCACTTAAATCTCACTTAATGAAATTATTCCTTAGTCCTAATTAGTTAAGGAATTATACAATCTTTTAGTGTTTAACGAGTCTCTTGAGATACAATATTCGGTCTTAACGGTTTATTACTTGATATGATTTCGTACACTTGTCAAGATCTTAACAGCTCTCTCTAATCTCTATAATAAAATAATGTTTAATTTAAAGTCAACTAACCCCCCGCCCCCTAAGGCAAACTCTAATGTCAAATAATTAAAGTAGTCATCCTAATGGCATCACAACTTTAAAATAGATACCTATAGGCATTGTAAAATAGATACTCTATTTGATGAACTTTGCAAAAGCTGTTTAGCATAATACCTAATAACAATGTAGACATGATGACTCAAAGCTTCATAGATTGATGGAAGGAATCTTGGATTTGGATGGATTAAAGAAAGCAAAATGATAAGAGGTGTTTTGTGAAATGGTGTCAAGGGTGAGAAAGAAAACTCTCTAGAAAGGTTAGGCTAATTTTAAAAGAAATGGGCTAATGGAAGCTTGAATAGAAGTTTTACCCTAGTGACTCTTAAGAAGAAAAGTATTTGGAGTGATCTCGAAAAAGTTTTCCTATATCATTTGAGAGTCATTTACACATGGGTGGATCTCGTTATTTTAGGATGGGAGGTCTCCAAAATGATATGTAAAAGGGAGGGAAATTTAAATTACAATCTCCCAATGTAGTCCTGAATAGATGGCGTAAAATGTGTTTGAAGCATTTTGAAGCATTTGCACAATGAGATAAGTGTGCTCACTTTTAGCTCCTATGACCGACCTAAGGCCTTGATTGGGCAAATTAAGGCCTAATTGAAACCTTAGGTGGTCTTTCATGATCCATACTAAACGCTGTTGGAAAAAGGTTGGCTTCATTTCTACACCGAGAGGGGGGTGAATTGGTGTGTTTTCAAAATCAGTCTTTCCGCAATCTTTTTAACAAAGTATAAAACTTTACAAACTTTC
The DNA here is from genome assembly GCF_000741045.1 of Vigna radiata var. radiata. Taxonomy (NCBI): domain Eukaryota; kingdom Viridiplantae; phylum Streptophyta; class Magnoliopsida; order Fabales; family Fabaceae; genus Vigna; species Vigna radiata. The sequence goes on along the minus strand of NW_014541992.1, from coordinate 288,544 downwards.
TTGAATTATAAGGAATGAAAATTCTCAGTGCAGCGGAAAAAGTAAACTTGACTACAAAAACAGTAAAGTCAATTTAATGTAAAAGTGTAGGGATAGAGAATTCAAACGTAGGCTTTTATACTAGTTCGACCTCAATGCCTACATCCAATGTCCTTCCACAATCCGGAAGCAAATGTACTATAATTGTCAAGGTTTTTACAATAAGGCTTTTATAAAGACCTCCACGTCAAAAATATAAAACACCTCTCTAACCCTCTAACCAAAATATTGGCACTACACACAACAAGATTTGCAGCAAGATATCCCCTCTTCTGCAATCTGCAACTGATAACGGTTGAAAAAACGTTACTTTTATACTTAATTTTGATATCAAATGCACCCTTGTTGACTTAAAAACTTACTTTGACTCATGATTTTGCTTTAGTTTTGTGAATAAAAGAGTTGAGGACATGTTTTATGATTTTATCAATAAATTCCCTTGATTTTGTAGGTTTTTGGAATGATTTGAAAGAAGGGTTGAATTATCAAAAGGTTGCAGTGTAGAAAAGTCAACAGTCAACCAGAAAAGTCAATCAGTCAACTAGAAAAGTCAACCAGTTGACTATAATGCTGAAAAGTTGACTAGAGTGCAGAAAGAAGCAAACATGTGGCAGAGGTAACATGATTGGTAAAGCTACTCTAACGTGTATAGGATTGAGGAAAACCTCTCAAGGTTGGGTATTTGAAGATGAAAATGTTCCTCTGAAGAAAAATATGCCCTCTATAAATAAGGACAGTGATGAAGAGCTTGGATCATCCAGTTCAGAATTTGAAATTTGAGTAAATGACAGATTCAAGAGGACATATAAAAAGATAAACAAGTTCAACAAATCTCTTGTGACTCTACATGAAAAGATGGATCTTTTATTCAAACACTACATTGACATCTCATCATCATCTGGAGAATCTGAGAAAAGGGATGTAGATGATCTTAGTGAAGACATTACGATAAAAGATTTATCAGAATCAGAATAGTGCTCTGTTTATCTAAGAAGTGTGTTAAGTCCTAAGACTAGTTCATTTCATTTTGTAAAATGGCATATAAAGCCATCTTTTGTATGTCCTAGTGTGCTTTGGTTTGTCTTTCCTTGATTGCTCCCACCGATTGTAATATCTCTTATTCCAGGAAATGAAAATTTGCAGTTAGAATTAATCCAATTGTTTCCTAATCTGTTTGAATAATTGCTTTACTGGTTGATTAATTCGACTATGTTGTGAATGAAGTCAACTATGCTATAACTGTCATGCATTCTTTTACATTGACTTTAGATATGATGAAATATTATTCTTGCATAACCACTATACTTGATCTGGAAAAGGTTGTTGAAAGGTTTTGCAGGAAGGACATTGCTTTGGACATATACAATTGGAATTCAAAATTTGGGAAAGCAATGCATTTAATTGATGATTTAATGCATTCGACTACGTCTAAACTGGGTTAAAAATTCCAAGACTGGAATTTGTTTCTATCCTTGCTGACTATTAATTAATTAATTATCTGAAATTATCTCTGTTCTTTATCTGATTTCATATCTTAATTGAGATAATATTGTGAGATTGTTGATATTTGTGTCATTGCATATATGTATGTGCATGAATTGTGTACCAATGATACAAATTTGTGCTTAAACTAGAGATAAATTTGTGATATTCTGCATTGTGTATCAAACTAATTTTGAAACTCATGCATAATGACAGGGGGAGTATCACTTCTTTACACAATGTTTCATCACACACACCTACATTTCAGGGGGAGTTTACATATATTATTGTGATGAAATTGTGATTGAGAGAGCATCATTACTATTTTGAAACTGCATATTTGTTTGATGTTTCTCTGATTTAAAATCTGCATAAATGTCAAGCATTCCTTTTTTGTTAATGCGCAAAGGGGGAGAGGTTTAATGAGTGTATGTTTGATACTTGATGATATTTGTGTTGTATTTGCAGAGTAAATGAATGATCTGAACTGATTTTGAAATCTGTTATTACTCTGTTATTTGTGGAACTGTGCAAACATGGTTGAGTTATTAATCATGGTTGTGCATCATCAAAAACAGGGGAGATTGCTGACAACACAAACTCTATATCAAACTGGTTTTTGATGATGACATCACACTGCTTAATAACAATACATATGTTCCAGTGCTACATGTTCAGTTGATGTGCTATATTGTTTTGAACAATACCTTTATCGAACATGTTTTGTTATTTTGCAAGGATGTTCCTATGCTTGACTATGTGTTATATGTTTGGAACATGCTTGTATTGAAATGTGTGTTAAAATGATTTTGATTACTTCTACACATTTCTGAAGAAAATCTCACAAGTACTTTTATGAACTTATATTTGTTGCGACAAAGGTCCAGTTCAGTCGACTACACTGGTAATGGAGTCGACTAAGCTAAAATCTTTGTACAGATTTTGTGCACGTGTACTTGATGAGATTTTGAGATGAAAATAATTTCAAAATTTTTTTTCATGAGTCAGTCGACAGTGTGAATCACTTATTCGACTGTATTACTGTTATATTTGGAATTCTGTTTTGCCTACTTGCTCCAACGACTATATTTTCAAAAGTTAGTTAGGATTAACTAACTGGGTCAACTGTCATAAATGTGCATTGATTTTGTTGACTGAGGAACCTATGTGTTGACTGTCTGTTATAACTGATTTAATACAGTAGATTGTATTAGTAGGCTATTCGACTAAGACTGACAGGAAAGCTATAAATAGAAACAGAAAACGAATTGTTCTGAAACTTTTGTGATCTAACATTTTCATTGTCCTGTTTCAGAGAAAGCTCTCAGTTTCAGAAGCTCTAAAAATTCTCCAAGAAGACAGTGGTGATCTTTCTTGAGAGAGATTCAGATTGAGGAGTCATTTACGCTTACTGTTTGATCAACATCTGCACAAAGTAGGTGCTTCTGGTTTGATCTTGAAGGCTTGGCATCCTGTGAAGACTGCTGCATTTGACTGAAGGCTTGGCAATCTGTGAAGTGTGCTGTGATAGGCTTGGCAACCTGTGAAGCGTGTTGTGATAGGCTTGGCATCCTGCGAAGAGTGCTGGTGACACGTTGAGGATTGTTCAACGTGGGTGCAGATTGCAGGAGAGGGGATTCTTGCTGCAATTCTGGTTTTTGTGTGTAGCTATATTTGGTTTTGGGTTAGAGAGGAGATTTATATTTTTTCATGGTGCTTCTATAAATTCCTTGCTGTAAAAACCGCAACCATTATAGTACATTTGCTTCCAAGGTTGGAAGGACACTTGATGTAGGCATTGTTGGCTGAACCAGTATAAAAATCAGTGTTTGATTTTCTCTATCCCTGCACTCTTTAAATTCAGTCGATATACCTATTTAGCAATCAACTACGTTTTTCCGCTGCATTACATTTTTCAATAACTTGCATTTCAAGGAAAGATCAAAAGCTTTGAATTTTCATACCAAGATTGCGAAAAGATTTTAAATTTGAACTAACACTAATTCACCTCCCCCCTCTTGGTGTAAAACGAAGCCAACCTGTTTCCTAACATCTTCATCATTCGACTCAGTATCAGCTTCATTCGATTGAGACTTGTCTTTTTGTTCTTCAAGTAATTTTCTCAGAGCTTTTAATTCCCTCAGTATAATCCTTTCAAACTCATTTCTAGCCTTGTATTGATTATCTTGAAGCGAAACAGTTTCATCATCATCGTTTGCAGCTTCACTCTTGTACATCCATCCCTCAACACTCTTTACCATTTGAATCAAGTGTAGTGCAGACTTGTCAATAAGACTAGTTCTATAATAAGGCTCACTTGATTCACTTATGTAGTCCACACCAAAATGAACAAGAATTTTAGAGATGAAGACGCAGTAAGGCAGCTTGGCAGACTATAATCTTGTAACCTTTAGCATGTTATCTAAAATGCAGCAGGCCAATCTACTTGTATATTTTCTTTCAATGCTTTCAGCAAAATCAAATCCTCGGTGGTTGCTTGTGCATGGTTTCCTCCTCTTGGCATAAGTATCCAAGAAATAACGAAGATTGCAAGTCTATCATTTTTCTTCATTCCTCCTGTTTTGTAGCTTGAGTAATCTTTCTAGTCTTTAGCATTCCTTAAAGTATCCTGATACTCTGTGAACTTGTGAGAGCCCTCAATCCCCAATTGACATTTTTCACCACCAAGTTTTAGTCCAGCAAGTTCTGTCCAGACTTCATTTGTGAGTTTGATGTCAACACCCTTCACTCTTGAGAAGAGAGTGTCATCCACGATTTTCAAGTTGCAATAGAATACCTTTACAAGGTCTGGATACCACGGGTCTAAGCCATCTCAGAAATTCAAACCTTGACGTCTAAGTCATCTCTGAAATTCGAATTCTTCATTTTTGAAGAACTTCAACCTTAAGTATTTGTAAGGCACAAGACTTCTCATTTTCCAACAATCAAGATATTTCGACTGGGCTTCATCATTGCTAATCCATCCTTCCAATTCAGGAACCCTTCTCATGCTCTTCTGAGCCACTATTTCACACACTTCTTCTGTGTGGAACCTGTTGCCATTGCAGTAGACGACGAGTAGTATGAACCAGAGAGAGTGACAGTGAAAGTGATGGATTAAGGAATACAGATGAGCTTATCGTAATGAATATTTCTGATTAGGTTAACTTTTATAAGTTGCAACTAAACAGTTTAGAGGGAAAGATTTTCATCACAATTTGGCGAAAAATATGTCATGCAAAGAATTTGAATTACAGTAGCACAAAGGTCATGCTTACGATTTAATTCAAAACATAGTGAACTATAGTATGATATATAAGATTCAAAACAAATTTAGACATATTGAGACACACAATTGACAACACTCATAATTCAATCGACTAAAAGTTGTGAAAATGATTTTTCAAACAAATCATTCAGACAATCAATCATACAATCAACAAAAAATCAATCTTTACTAAATCAATCATTTTATGCATGATATAATAAGTTGAATACATGTTACCAGTTGTAGACACTAAAGATGTTAGATATAGCAAATGTAGTTCATCCTTGAGTTCTCATTGCACCTGCTTGTAATCCCTGCAGAAACAATTTATGTTTTGGCTGCAGGTACCCATTTGAACTTTGGTCCTTGATTGTTAGTTGATGTCAGATGTTCCTTAGGTATCCACACATATAAGCCTTTTGGAACTCCAACTCTTTTGTAGTAATTGTAGTAACAATCTGTAACAGTGTGACCCACACAATTACAATAAAAACAGGCATGCTTAAATCTGAAAAATTTCTTGTATTGGACCCATTAGAGTTAGCTTTAAAGCCAATGCCTTGTTTGTTAATAGCTCTACCAGTAGACTTTAAAACAATATTCAAATTATCTCTACCCTGTGTAAATTTGGCTAGCCTTCTAGTCAAGTAATTTATTTATTTTTCATGAGTAGGACAATTATCACATGCTTTTTGTACTATAACAGTCTCAATTTTAACTTCTTTAGCAGACAATAAGGCTTCATCTAATTGTTTTTGTAATTTTTCATTATTGGTGACAAGATTATTGATTCTATATTCATAATCTTTCCTATCAGAGTTAAGTCAATTAGCCTTATACTGGAGTCGCATAGCTTCAACATGAATTTCCTTGAAAGCATCCAGCAGTAGGTCATACTTGACTTTAATTGGTTCTTGCTCGAACTCTGTGTCACTGTCATAGTCAGCTAATGGTGCTCTAGCCATATAACAGACGTTGGACTCCTCTTCTTAATCATAATCATTGTCACTTGAAGAATCCAAATCATTGTTTTCCTAAGCAATATAAGCTCCTTTTTGCTTCTTGCTTTTGTCTTGAGGGAATCTTCTATTGATCTTCTACTTTGGCTTCAGGTTTAGACAATCTGGTTTGATATGTCCTTCTTTTCCACATTCATAGCATTGTACAACATTTGACCTGTGAGCTTTCTTGGTTCTGTTGTGACCTGCATGGTTAGTAAGTTGACTATTATTTTTCATGAGTCGACTGAATTTCCTTACACCATGGTCATCAATTCTCTGTCGTCCATCTCTACATCTGATTCTTCCTCTGACTTTGAGGTTTTCTTGCTTGTTGCTTGATAACGGTCTAAAAACCATTACTTTTATACTTAAATTTGATATCAAAACACACCCTTTATAGCTTAGAATGAGCTTAGAATCATGTAAAACACTTAGTTTAGTCATAAGAGAGTCAAAAGTAGTTTTTAGATATATTATGCTTGCTTTACATTGTTTTTGCCTGATTTGATGAGAATTGAAGGATGGAGGTGAAGAAGGGAGGACTTATACTCAAGAAAGGATGAGAAAAGAAGCAAAAGAGGAGTAAGGTCCACCGCTTAGGGCCAATCCAGTGTTGAGCGCTAGTTTCGAGGAGGTAACCACTGTTTCTCGCTTGGGCGGTGCCGCTGAGTGTCCTACGATTCTAAGGGCCAGTGTTAGGCCAAATCGGCAAGTATACCTAGTCGCACAAGTAATATAAAATGGTAAGACCAAGTATCGTATCCCAGAGCACTCTCGGCGCTGAACAGTTGTGTGGAAAAAAAGACTAATTAAGACCTAACAATAAAAAGAGATCATGGTTTGTATTGCAAAGAAAATAAAATAAAGCAAGGTAAATTTGATCAGTGGCAAAAGAGCACAAAGATGAATGGAAGTTGATTTGTATGAGATGAGTATGTTGTTGGGGTTTAGACTTCACCAAGTTCCCTCTCATGTGTATAAGAATTATCCTTTATTCATTAATGCTAACGTCCCTCACTAAAACACTTAAACCCGATCCCTCGGTAAATAAACCTGTCCCTAATTACCAGTTCATACGATTCCTAGCATTCCTGGTAAAAAGAAGTAAAGATCAAGAGGTTAAGACGACTAAGACTCATACCCTCATCCCTGAGAAATATAACCCTTAGGAGTAATTCAACAAGGACCTGAATTGAAAGGAACCTTCCAACACTCATGCAACTCACAGATAATGCTATTGTATAAGCAAGAATAAAGCAGATGAATTACTCTAACAAATAATGAAAAAAAGCATATAAAATTAAGAATCAATTCAAATACATGAGAGTTTACAAGGTTACATTATTCCCCAACAACAAATAGAAATTAGTTCCCCATAAACATGGTGGAACCCTATGAGTTATGGAAGAAAGAAAGAATGAAAAGACTAAGAATTGGCTAGGAGTGTATTGTTATGCTCTCTTCTGCCAGGGATGCAAAACCTAGAGCTCCAGGGTCCTTTAAATAGCGCCTGACGTGTCCCAAAGTACGGCCCATTCAAAAGAATCAAAATAGAGCAGAAACAAGGCCCGATCCACATGAAATCATGCTCAAGCGTCGTAGGGAGCTTGCCCAAGTGTGAATTGAGGGTTTTGTGACGCTTAGGCGCCAGTTTTTGACGCATAGGCTTCGGGCGTCCGTCGCCTGGGCGACCAGTGTCGATATGGACTTCGCTGATTTTCGCTCCTGTCGCTGGGGCTTCGGGTTTTGTTGGGAAAAATTGGCAAGTTTACCGAGTCGCACAAGTAATATAAAATGGTAATATCAAGTATCGTATCCTAGAGGACTCTCGGCGCTGAACAATTGTGTGAAAACATGATTAATTAAGACTTAAAAATAAAAAAGAGATCATGATTTGTATTGCAAAGAAAGTAAAATAAAGGAGAGTAAAATTGATCAGTGGAAAAAGAGCACAGAGATGAATGGAGGTTGATTTATATGAGATGGATATGTTGTTGGGGTTAGACTTCACCAAGTTCCCTCTCATGTATATAAGAATTCTTCTTTATTCATTAATGCTAACGTCCCTCACTAAAACACTTAAACCTGATGTCTCGTTAAATAAGCATGTCCCTAATTACCAGTTCATACGATACCTAGCATTCCTGGTAAAAAGATGTGAAGATCAGGAGGTTAAGATGACTAAGACTCATACCCTCATGTCTGAGCAATATCACCCTCAGGAGTAATTTAACAAGGACCTGAATTGAAAGGAATCTGTCGGCACTCATGCAACTCAAGATAATGCTATTGTATAAGCAAGAATAAGAACAAATAAATTATTCTAACAAATAACTAAATAAAGCATATAGAATTAAGAATAAATTCAAATACATGAAAGTTTACAAGGTTACATCATTCCCCAACAACAAATAGAGTTTAGTTCCCCATAAACATGGTGGAACCCTATGAACTATGGAAGAAAGAAAGAATGGAACGACTAAGAATTTGGCTAGGAGTGTGATGCTATGCTTTCTTATGCCAGGGATGCAAAACCTAAAGCCCCAGGGTCCTTTAAATAGTGTCAGACGCATCCTAAAGTGCGGCCCGGTCCAAAAGAATCATATCATAGCAGAAACAAGGCCCGCTCCACGTCAAATTACGCTCAAGCATCGCAGGGAGCTCGCCCGGGCGTGAATCAAGGGTTCTGTAAGGCTTGGGTGCCAGTTTTGAGCACCTGGGCGACCAACGTCGTTTTCCATCTCACAGTTTTTCTTCCCTGTCGCCTGGGCTTCGGGTTTCCTCCCTTCTTGGTACCGTTTTTTACCCCTTTTTAGCTGCTTCTCATGGCTTTTCACTTCTTCTTCTAGTATAACTTCAATCTCTGTCAAAACAAGGGGAATTTGTTAGAAAACTGTTAAAATTAACGTCAACTCTCTTATTCACACAATTTACTGAAAACACATGAGTTGAAGCAAGTTTCTAAGTGAAAAAGCATGTTTTTAGTATCAAAATCATATAGCAAATAACGGTGTTTTAATCCGTTATCAGGTTTCCTCCCTTCTTGGTGCCTTTTTGACCCCTTTTGAGCTCCATCTTCTTGGCTTTTCACTTCTTCTTCGAGTATTGCTTCAATCTTTGTCAAAACAAGGGGAATTTGTTAGAAAACTGTTAAAATCAACCTCAACTCTCTTATTCACACAATTTACTGAAAACACATGAGTTCAAGCAAGTTTCTAAGTGAAAAAGGGTGCTTTTAATATCAAAATCACATAGCAAATAACGATGTTTTAATCCGTTATCAGCCAGCGCTGAGCGCCAGAATTCACCGTTGAGCGCCCTACGATTATAGGGTCCACTGCTGAGTGGTCAAATGGGCGTTGAGCGCCTAAATGATGGGCTTGGGCCAAAATTCTATTACTTTTCTGCATTATAAATAGCCCTAGTGCGATCCTCAGAGTAATCTTTTGACAGAGGAAGACTCTAGAGCACCTTTTACACTCCTTGGAGGTGGTTTCTTGGATGCTTGGGCTCCAATTTATCAAATCTAGGGTTTTCTCTTTCATCTGTTCCATTAATTCCATCTAGTTTCACCATGTCTATGGTGAACTAAACCCTTTATTGTTGGGGAAAAATGTAATCCTTTGGAAACTCTCTTATATTGAAACTCTTATTATATTCATATGCTTTTATTATCAATTGTTGGTACGCGTCTGGCACTATTTAAAGGACCCTGGGGCTCTAGGTTTTGCATCCCTGGCATAAGAAAGCATAGCATCACACTCCTAGCCAAATTCTTAGTCTTTCCATTCTTTCTTTCTTCCATTGTTCATAGAGTTCCACCATGTCTATAGGGAACTAATTTCTATTTGTTGTTAGGGAATGATGTAACCTTCTATACTCTCATGTATTTGAATTGATTCTTAATTTTATATGCATTTTCATTAATTGCTAGAGTAATTTATTTGTTCTTATTGCTTGCTTATACAATAGCATGATCTGTGAGTTGCATGAGTGCCAACAGGTTCCTTTCAATTCAGGTCTTTCTTAAATTACTCCTAAGGGTTATATTGCTCAGACATGAGGGTATGGGTCTTAGTCGTCTTAACCTCCTTGTCTTCACATCTTTTTACCAAGAATGCTAGGAATTGTATGAACTTGTAATTTGGGACAATCTTATTTACGAGACATCAGGTTTAAATGTTTTAGTGAGGGACATTGGCATTAATAAATAAAGAAGAATTCTTATATACATGAGAAATGGAACTTGGGGAAATCTAACCCCAACAACATACCCATCTCATATAAATCAACCTTCATTCATCTCTGTGCTCTTTTGCCACTAATCAATTTTATTTTGTTTTATTTTATTATATTTGCCATACAAACCCATGATCTCTTGTACTCTAAGTCTTAATTAATCTTGTTTTCACACAACTGTTCAGCGCCGAGAGTCCTCTGGGTTACGATACTTGGTCTTACCATTTTATATTACTTGTGCAACTCGGTACACTTGCCAATTTGCCCCAACAAGTTTTTGGCATCGTTACAAGGGACTCACGGTTTAAGCTATTCTATTTGTGTGATTCTTGATTAATTTTGACTTTATTTTATTTTTATTGTATTTTGTTATTTTTTATTTTTCCATTTTTATTCTTATTTTTTTCAATCCCCAAATTTTTATTATTTGTTACTAACAATCTCTCTCTCGAATTTCTATGCAGTTCTCACAATATGCTCTAACAAGATGCAATTTTACCAGGATAATTTCAACTACTGGTGGAAACCTTATTCAAGCATAAAACAAAATCAATATGAGCAAGTTGGAGGATTATTCACTAGTCCAACACATGCTGATAGTATTACAAAGCTTGAGCAAATCCTCCAGCAGTTCTTGTAAGAATCCCTCTCAAGTCAGAAAAGCATTCAAGAGGCATCCGAAAGGATGATGACAGATTTTGACATCATGATTCAAAGGTTGGGTGATCTTAAGAATAATATGAGAGTCAATCCTGGTAAGGAATGCAAAGATGTTGTCATTGAAAATGACAACGTTCCAGATGTGGAAAGAGAAAAAGAAGAAAAGAGAGAGGATGAAAATAGAGAGAAAAGAAGAAGAGAGTTTGAGCAATGAAGAACAAGAAGAAGAAGAGAAAAAGGATGAGAGAAAAATATACAAAGAAGAAAAAGAATGTTTGAGTGAAAAAGAGAAGCATGTAGAGGAAGAAAAAGAAGGGGTTGAAAAAGAAAAGAAAAAAATTTCCTTTGTGTCCTAAGGAATGTCCCAAGAAGAAAAAGAGAGAGGGGAAGGATGCAAGCAAAAAGAAAGAATCATATAAAAAACCCCTTCCTCACCCAGAGAAGCATCCTAGGAAGAAAAAGGAAAAATAGTTTAAGCGGTTCATGGAAATCTTTAAGAAATTGGATATTAAAGTTCCTATTATTAGGACACTGTAGCAGGTACTTGTGTATATTAAATTCCTAAAAAAATTCAACAAAATGAAAAAAATATCTTGAACCCAGTTCTTGAATGTTTTTTATCTTTTATTTTGTTTTATTTTATTTTATTCTATTTTATTTTTATTTGATTTGATTTGATTTGATTTGATTCGATTCGATTTGATTTGATTTTATTTTATTTGGTTTGGTTTGATTTCGTTTTATTTTATTTTATTTTATTTTATTTTCTTTTGTTATATTTTATTTTATTTTATTTTATTTTTATTTTTATTTTCTTCTTTTCTATTTTATTATTTGTGTGGTTTGGATTTGATTTTGTTTTTGTGTGTTTGAGGTTTTTTTCTTAGGTTATGCGCTGGTTCTGATGGTAGTACTGACAACGTCTACTGATGGATGCTGATGAAGAAGAGGAAGATTAACATCTACTGAAGGATGTTGATGAGAAAGATTTGCATCTGCTGATGGATGCTAGAAGAGTTTGAGAGAGCATCTACTCATGGATGCTGCTATTGAAGAGGATGGTGACTAGACATCTACTGATGGATGTTAGGTGATTAGGCATCTATTGATGGATGCCAATGAAGATGAGAAAGATTGGTGTCTACTTAGGGATACCAATGAAGACAAGAAAAATTAACATTTACTGATGGATGTTATGTGATTAAACATCTACTGATGGATGTTACTAACAGCATCTACTCCATGCTTGGCGCTATATTACAGATCCGTGAGCTCCGAAGGTGGAAAACAGTAGCAGCTGATGAAAACGGAAAGATGCAATGGATGTATGCAGTAGTGATGTTTGAAGAATGAACGGCGAGATGCGTGAGGTGCTTTCAGTGGTGTGGAGCTAGCTCAAAAGGCCTTCANCATTGGAAGGAAGCTAGAGGAGAAGTTGGAAGAAGCACTGGGTGAATGACTTTCGGTGGAGAAAAGGCTGGAACAAGGCATCAACATACATTTCTCTTAATATCCAAAAGTGATTTACAGAAGCTGCCTTGGTGGATTTATAGTACATCCACTCGGCCATGTGCTAGCTTCTAGAATAACCCCAATGGAGCACGTTTACGTAATGAAAGCCATATGTAGCGTGCTGAAAATGAAGTGAAACATGTATTTTCATTATGCAGATCAATTCATCACTAAGCTTACCCCCCTCCCTTTATGGGAATGACTCTTTTACCCTTCTCCTTGATTTTGGGTTGTTCTTTATTTATTGGGCTTGGGGCCCGCGTATCATCCCCTCCCTCTTGGAAAGGATTTGTCCTCAAATCTGGTGGGTCGCCTTTATTGTGAGGACTTATTTTTGTAGGCTTCATAGATCTTCCACCTGGATCAAATATTAATCTGCAATAAGCATCAAACATATTTCTAATTAGTTTTCTATGACCCAACAAAATGTTTAAAAGAACATGTTTGGAAGAAGGTTTCTTAATTTTAAAATTTGCAAGTTTATTACCATAAAGAAACCTTTCTTAATTTGAAATTTTATTTGTATCTTGAGGTAGTGGTACCCATAAAAGTAACCCTAACCCAAGTTTTGAATTGCCATGTGGTGAAATTTTAAGCATTTTTAAAGATGGCTTGGCAAATTCTTGGAAAGAAAAGTGAGATTTTGGAAATTCAAAAATAAATGGAGAAAAGTGAAAGGATATGAAACCTCCCCTTAATAGACTAGGTTATATTGTAAGTGTAGGAGGAGATGTTGTCCTTAATTGCTCTTTTTCCTTTACTCTTTTCTCTTGCTCTATTCTCTCTTGTTCTCTTCTCTCTCTCTCTATTCTCTTTCTTTCTTCCACTTCTTGTTCTATTCTCTCTTGCTTCACTCTCTTTTCTCTTCTCACTTGTATTATTCTTTCTTGCTCTCTTCTTTGAATTTCTCTTTCTCTTTTCTTATCCCTTAATTCTTGAAGTCTGGCCCCAAATTCTATTTCTCTCCGAAAGAAACCTTGATCTTTTAAAATCTCAAGAAATGCTTTTCCCTCTTGAGTACTTTCTCTCATAAGTTCCAGGTTTCTTTTAATCAAAGGAGGCACAAACTTTCTTCTCACGCATGATCTCAATTCATACCAATTTTCAATAGTGGATTTTCTACCTTGATAAACCCAATATTGTCTTTCATCCCACCACTCTTGTGCATGCTTTTCTAATCTAGAGAGACATAAACTAAGAACACGATATTCACACTCTCTAGAAAGAACAATTGTACACTTTGCCTAAGAAGGACAAGATGCATTTTATTAATTTCTTTTTCCCAAACTAAGTATGTGAAAACATCTATATCTTTACCAAAGAATGGAATTTTTCTAGCTCGAGTACACAAATCATCCTTAATGTATGAACCTTGATACTCATTATGAATCCTAGATGACCTATATGAACTAGAAGAACTATATAATAACAAGACATCTTTGTTCTTAAAAGTTTTCTTATTCTAACAGGATTAAAAGTTTCACTTTTAGACAAATCCCAGGTAAGAGAGGTGAGTCATAAAGACTGCTTAAATACCAAGTCTTACCTTAGCCGGATGTGTCTTAAGCTACTTACTAATTACCCTTTTAAAATAAAATGACTTTTAAAATCAAAGGACACACAAACAAAGACAATTGGCGGACTCTAAACGGACTCTAATTATCCTACGCCCCTAAACGAAACACAATTCAAATTCTATTCCTATGTCTAGCTATGCTAAAATTTAAAAGCAAGTAAAGTTGCCAAGAATTGGAAAGAAAGAGCACCAAGGACTCTTTCCACACCACTTGGACTTTCAATGGCCTTTTATAATGAAATGAAGAAAAAACTAACACAGAACCCTATTACAAATGAAAATGAACAAAACAATTAAAAAAAATTCACGCTGCTGCTAGGGCCTTATTCAAATGCCTTGTGCTGGACTACTTGTGGAGTCTCTTAGCTTGTGGTTTCAAATCTTCCTTTCTCGGTTGTGCTGCTGCAGCTTAAAAGAGTCTCCTATGCTTTGCAAAACTGCACAACTAATCTCTCTCGGCTTCAATGCAATTGATGTGAAAGATGGAGTCAGTTTTTCCACTGCTGCAACGTTTCCACGCTCAAACCTGGTCACAAATTTGGTTTACACTTCTTTCCAAGTCCAACCTGCATAATTCTAATCAAGCCAAAACAACAAATACTTCCAAACACTAATACTTGCAATTGTAATGGTTAAGTGACAAAAAGAAATCAGAATTTGGAAACGGGAAACAGTAACCACAAGCAAGTTTTGAATCAAGCAATACTGGATAGAAAATGTATTAAATTGATTAAAATCAATGGTTCAGTCTGCCAAGGAATTGCCTGATGAAATGGGTGTTGGATGTTGTGTGCAGCTTTGATATCTCACAAGGAAGGGTGAATTTAACCAATTCACACTAATCTCAAAGCTGCAAAGTAAGGACCCTCTTCTGCCGTGACAAATAGCAGTTTGCAGAACCGAAAATTGGGTTTGCTGCACGTGATTACAGAAAAACTGCAACTTTTGCCCGTGTCTTACTCTGTCCGAGAGTTGCATTACACGTGCTCATTCTTCCTACTCTTCACTTCCTTTAATGCTTCCTTGTATGAATAGGAGTCTGAGTTGTTTTGCACATACACAACACCTTACATAGATCACAACAACATAATTTAGAACCAGTATAGGGCTGTAATGCTGCCAGAATTTGCAACCAAAATGACAGCAACACAAAGCCTTTTATCAAACAGGTTGTGTGTAGAATGGCCAATAACTCAAAAAGAAATCAATTAATCGGGTAGCAAACAAGGAGGCACTTCAAAATGATCCTAAGAGTAATTCTAGAGTAGATTGGACCAACAACAATGAATAACAGCAAACAATTGATCAAAATAGCAGTGTTTAAAAAAAAATGTTACAAACTGTTTGTGATAATGCCTCAAAGAACATTCAAAATTATACAGAATTTGGTTAATTTCAGTCTCGACAATGACACTTTACTGGATGCATTGGTTCTTTCAGCTTTTTAATTTGACAATCTTATTGTTTGGATCTTGTTAAAGATATTTTACAGAACCAAGCTTTTACTACATCCACAAATTAGCCGATCAACCAAATTCAATTTAAGAATGGACGGTTTTTCTGCATTGCTATAGTTTGGACCAAAAATTGACACTAAAACTTGGCAAGTCACATATGCAATTTGCATAGAACAACAATTGGTTGGCTTAGACTGTTTCAAACATGTTTGGATGATTAAATCAAACTTGTTGAACCATAATTTCAGCCAAAATTCAGTGTATAACAAAATTGGAGTATGGCACTTCTGATGCAAGCTAATTTTAAGCAACTATGACAGCCAAAATTTGCAAACAAGTGTAATTCAATTTGAGCACAACAGAATTGCACTTAACACAGCCAAAGAAAGTTGCTCAAAGTGGCAGAAAATGATTTGGATGGTTGGCCATGATCTAAGTTGCTCAACCACTTGACACGCAAAATTTTGACTCACCAATTCAAATTGCAGATCGGTTTACTGCTTTTTATCAATCAAATCTGAACTAACATACTCATTCATGCTTCATTCAATGTTAATTATGGGTCATCCTTCATGTAAGCATAAGTAATTATGACAGAAGGAAAAACCGCATAACAGCTGAATCAAAACAATGTTTTCTGGAATTCAAAACAGATGCATTTGCTCTGTATGGATTTGCTGAATTCTACAAAGATTATTACCAAATCATGCACATGAGCTCAGCATTTTGATTGTCATAACTCACAGATGGTGAAAAGAATATTTATCTCATGTAGATGTTTAGTCACAAATGCAGAACACACGATTTTCACCCAGAATTTTCAAACAAAATTTGCATTGAACATGACATATGACATAACAGGATTGATGCTCAAATTAAAAATGACTCAACCAATAACTGCAACTGATTAAAAATGAGAAGACTCAATCAAATAAAAGGTGGCACGGATCAAAGACTCAAAAGATCCTAAGAAAAAAAATTCAAAGCCAATGAAACAGTAACAAAGATGCAAAGACAGTGAAGGAATGGTGATGACAGAATCGAAATTTCAGAGTGATGAAACTTATCTCACGAAACCAACAACCTTGCTCTGAATACCAAATGATAACTCCATGCTTGGCGCTATATTACAGATCCGTGAGCTCCAAAGGTGGAAAACAGTAGCAGCGGATGAAAACGGATAGATGCAATGGATGCATGCAGCAGTGATGTTTGAAGAATGAACGGCGAGATGCGTGAGGTGCTTTCAGTGGTGTGGAGCTAGCTCAAAAGGCCTTCATCATTGGAAGGAAGCTAGAGGAGAAGTTGGAAGAAGCACTGGGTGAATGACTTTCGGTGGAGAAAAGGCTGGAACAAGGCATCAACATACATTTCTCTTAATATCTAAAAGTGATTTACAGAAGCTGCCTTGGTGGATTTATAGTACATCCACTCGGCCATGTGCTAGCTTATAGAATAACCCTAATGGAGCATGTTTACATAATGAAAGCCATATGCAGCGTGCTGAAAATGAAGTGAAACATGTATTTTCATTATGCAGCTCCATTCATCACTAAGCTCACTCCCCTCCCTTTATGGGAATGACTCTTTTACCCTTCTCCTTGATTTTGGGTTGTTCTTTATTTATTGGGCTTGGGCCCCGCGTATCATGGATGCTATGACGAGCGTGTTGGGTCAAGCTAGTGATGTTAAATAAGCGCTTGCTGGGAGATAACCCAGTTCTTTGAACTTTTAATTTTAAATTTTTGTTTTTGTTTTAAATTTTATTTTTTATTGTGCTCTACTTGAATGAACTAAACTGCTTTGATTCAACTGTGCCTGTTTTGTGTGATGGGTTTTGCTTTATGAGTTTCTAGTGTTTAATTGAAGTTGAAATGATGCATGATGATAAATTTGAGATAGGTGCTTAAAATAAAGTTTGATTAAAATAATGAGCAGGTTGCTTTTCTGAATTTGAGAACTAGTGAGTTTACCTGTGTGAGTTTTGAGCTTCAGAGTTGTTTTTAAATAATTGTTATTACTTTGGAAGCATGAATGATTTTGCCCAAATTTTCTATGATTGAACTACTTGCCTGTAGGTTCCGTATGATCAAGGCCATCTTTTGTTATCCCTTATCCTTTTGGCCTTCAAATTATTTTTGCCCACTGAAAAGAGAACAATTTGTTCTAACCTTTGAACCTTGAGCCTGATGTATGTCTGATGAAGGTTGAAAAAAAGTTATTTTCCTATGTCATTTTAGACCAAATTACGCCCTTTACTACTTAGAATGAGCTTAGAATCAAGCAAAACTCAATAAATGAGTCTGTAGAGAGTCAAAAACAATTTTTAGCGATATTATGCTTGTTTTGCATTATTTTGTAGTATTTCTGAGAAAGTGAAGAATGGAGTTGAAGATAAAGGTCGTAGACTCAAGAAAAGAGAAGAAAATTGAAGATTTGAAGAGTCGACGCACCGCCCGGCGGCAAATTACATCGTCGGGCGGTTCAGGGCGAGGAGTAGGCACCTGGCGTAGGCGCTGGGCGGTTTTGCGATTTGAGGGAAACCGTCGGGTGGTAGACCCCTATCGCCGGGCGGTAGTGCGATTTGTGGGAAACTGCCGGGCGCCACACTTGTTCCGCCGGGCGGTTGTCTGCTGGGCTTGGGCCTATTTTCTGCTGCGCTCCTCACCTATAAATAGCCCTATTGCGAGTTGAGATGCATTCTTTGGACAGAAGGAGGCGGCCAGACCTAATTTCACTCTCTGGAGAGGATCTCTTGGATGCTTAGGCTCCTTTTCATCTTATCTAGGGTTTGCTTTTCCATTCTTCATCCATTTTTCATCTAGATTCACCATGTCAATGGTGAACTAAACCCTATTGTTGTTCGGGGAAACAATGTAATCTTTTGATACTCTCTTTTATTGAAACTCTTGTTTATTTATATGGTTTCCATATGTTTTGATTGTTAATTGTTGGGTTCTCATCTGTGCTTAATGCCTTTATCATTTAACTCATTCGATAACTGATATTTGTCTTTATCGATACGGGGACGTACAGTAATGTCATGAACTGGTGAGTAATTCCTTGATTAAGCAATACCACCTAGGGATAGGGGTAGGACGATCAATTGTTGATAACTTCTGCTCTATAATGCTGTATTAATTGCTAGGGGAGGCTAGGGATAACAAGGCAGTAATTAGTATTAGGCTCTTTTCGCCGAGGTATCGGGTTAAGGGTAGGCTAAGAAAGTTGCATGACAATTAATTAATCAAGCTAATAAATCAAGAGGAGTAAATAAGAGAGAGCGGATAGGATGAAATTGTAAACCCCCAACAACTCCATTCATCCATTGTTTCCTTCTTGTCAATTGAATCAATCTCTTTTGCATGTTCATATTTTATTTGCACATCCAATTAATTAATTTTTATTTTCAAGTCTTACGATTTTAATTCACGCGAACGATAAGGCCTTTCGAGTCTCTTGGGAAAACGATACTTGGTCTTACCATTTACTATTACTTGAACGATTTGGTACGCTTGTCAATCCGTTAACAATGTCTTGAAATTCCATTTTGAAAAATCTTTACCTTGAGTTAAGTTAAGAACATTTGAGGAGGTACTGATAAAGGTTTAACTTTGAGGTTACCAGGAAACAACCCACCTCTCTAGGCAGTGAGCAATCAAAAGAAAAAGCAAGAAAAAGGAAATAAGAAAAGAAAAAGTGAGAAAAAGAAAAATTCGAAAAGAAAAAGAAAAAGCTCACTTCAAGGGAAGGTTGGGAAAAAGAAAAGAGAGTTGTTCTTGAAAGATGAATTCATAAATGTCTCTCTTAACTCAAGAAACTTTGTTGACCAGAAAAACCAATTTCCTTCTTAGGCCAGCCAAGTTACAAGCCATGAAAAGCCCTTGTGATGACAACCTGCTTGTGAGTATGTTTGATTGTGATTAAATAAAAGGCAAAATTAATTTGTGTGCTATTGTGATAATAGAGAGAAACACCACACCATACACCTATGAGTTGAGTGAGACACTTTTGAATGCTTGAGAGACATATTTTTGAGTGCTTGAGTGAAACACTTTCCCTGGTGAGGAATAGTTCTCTGAACTTTTGATTGCATATCTGCTTGGTTGATTGATCACTCTTAAGGATAGCACCTATTGAAAATGCATCACATTGAGCATGATTGAATTGGAGCATCTGCACATCTTGACTGAAATCTTATGCTGAAATTGATAAAAGTGATTCCTTATTTTGAAAAAGGTTGAGTCATTGTAGTGATTGTTCTGAAAGGCTGAGTTGCATTTTGTTTGCTTGAGGACAAGTAAAGTTCTAAGTTTGGGGTTGTGATAACAATTTGAAAACCGTTATTTGCTGTGTGATGTTGATACTAAAAGCACCCTTTTTCACTTAGAAACTTGCTTGGACTCATGTGTTTTCAATAAATTGTGTGAATAAGAGAGTTGAGGTTGATTTCAACAGTTTTCTAACAAATTCCCCTTATTTTGACAGAGATTGAAGCAATACTGGAAGAAGAAGTGAAAAGCATAAAAGGCACCAAGTAGAGGGAAAACCCGAAGCCTAAGCGATAGGAACGAGAAAACATCGCAAAGCAAATCACCGTTGGTTGCCCAGGCGACGTCCTCGACTCCCAGGAAACGGAGACTCGAAGCTTGGGTATCCAAATCTGACACCCAAGCCCAACATGCACCTCAAATCTTTCCCATGCCAGCTCCCTGCGACGCGTGAGCGATACATTACCTAGATCGGGCCTTGTTTCTGCTCTGTTTTGATTCTTTCGGATCGGGCCGCACTTTGGTTCGCGTCTGACACTATTTAAAGGACCCTAGGGCTCTAGGTTTTGCATCCCTGGTAGAGAAGAGCATAACAATACACTCTTAGCCAATTCTTAGATTTTCCATTCTTTCTTTCTTCCTTTGTTCATAGAGCTCCACCATATCAATGGGGAACTAATTTCTATTTGTTGTTAGGGAATGATGTAACCTTGTAAACTCTCATGTATTTGAATTGATTCTTAATTTCATATGCTTTTTCATTAATTGTTAGAGTAATTTATCTGTTCTTATTGCTTGCTTATACAATAACATGATCTGTGAGTTGCATGCGTATCGACAGGTTCCTTTCAATTCAGGTCCTTGTTAAAATACTCCTAAGGGTTATATTGCTCAGGGATGAGGGTATGAGTCTTAGTCGTCTTAACCTCTTGATCTTCACATCTTTTTACCAGGAATGCTAGGAATTGTATGAACTGGTAATTCGGGACAGACTTATTTACCGAGACATCGGGTTTAAGTGTTTTAGTGAGGGACATTGACATTAATGAATAAAGAACAATTCTTATATACATAAGAGGGAACTTGGTGAAGTCTAACCCCAACAACATACTCATCTCATATAAACCAACCTCGATTCATCTCTGTGCTCTTTTGCCACTGATCCGTTTTATTTTGTTTTATTTTATTCTTTTTGCAATACAACCCATGATCTCCTTTTATTTTTAAGTCTTAAATAATGTTGTTTTCACACAACTCTTCAGTGCCGAGAGTCCTCTGGGATATGATACTTGGTCTTACCATTCTATATTACTTGTGCGACTCAGTACACTTGCTGATTTGCCTCAACAAGTTTTTGGTGTCGTTGTCGGGGACTCACGGTTTAAGCTATTCTATTTGTGTTACTCTTGAGTAATTTTGGCTTTATATTATTTTATTTTATTTTTCACATTTTTATCTTTATTTTTAAAATCCCTAATTTCTATTTTTTTATTTATTTTTGTGCTAACAATATTTTCTAGGGTTTTGTGTTTTGTTTATGCAGGATTGTGTTAGATACAAGAGCAACAAAAATTCTGAAACTCTTCTTGAAGGGCTTGAGACTAGCAGGAAGCCAAGAGAAACTAAATTATCTAGAGAACCTTCTATAGAGAAAATCCCAATGGCTTCCAAACTGGTGAAGGAGAGAGCAATGCTAGCAGACGCACCTTGGCAGATTAAACAATAGTTGTTGGCTCTCGTCACTTTAACAGCATTGCAAGGCCAAGGGTCAATGCTGCAAATATGGAGATGAAGCCTCCTCTGGTTCAACTTGTAAAGAGCAACCAATTCAATGGACTGTCTCATGAAAGTCCATATGATCACCTGAGAACCTTCAATGCGATCTGCAACACTATAAAAATAAATGGGGTTCCTGATGAGGCTATCAAACTAAGCCTATTCCCCTTCTCTCTTGGAGGTAATGCTAAATTATGATTGAACTCTTTTCTTGAGAATAGCTTCACTCGGTGGGAGGATGTGGTGGCAAAATTCCTCAACAAATACTTCCCACCATCAAAGATAAACAAAGGGAAGCAAGAGATTTCTTCTTTTAGATAAGGCATGGAGGAAACCTTGGGGAGGGCATGGGATAGATACAAGAGCTTGATGAGAAAGATGCCTACCCATGGTTTTGATGAAGGAAAGATGGTCATTCTTTTTCTTCGAGGTCTTGGGTCATAAACCAAATTGATGCTGGATGCCTCAGCTGGAGGCAATATCAAATGCAAGACCCCTAATGAGGCCTATGAATTAATTGAGAACATGGCGGCCAAAGACAATGAGATGCATAGTGAGAGAGGAACTCCTTCCCAACCTAAAGGAGTTTTTCAATTACAGCCTTATGATTCCTTTCTTGCCCAAAATAAGATCATCACTCAACAATTGGAAATCCTGACCAAGAAGGTGATGCAGCCACAATAAGAACATCATAACGTGGCATAGATTCAACAACAACTCTGTGAGTTATGTGGTAGTGACCATATTAATGGTCAATGTGCAATGCCCGAAAATATTAATGAAGAAGTTAATTACATGGGCAACCAGAACCAGTTCCACCCCAATAATTACAATCAAGGGTGGAAATCTCACCCAAGTAATGGACAGGGACAATTTGGACAAACTGGTGGACAATTCAATAAGCCACCACAACAGCAGCAACAGTGGCGGCAACAACCCTCTTTATCAGACAGAACTACAAAGCTTGAAGAGACTCTCCATCAATTCATGGAGAGAACCCAGTCCAACCAAAAAAGCACAGAAGCTGCCATCAGGAACCTGGAGATACAGATGGGCCAATTAATCCAACAAGTCCAACAAATGCAAGAGAAGGCTCATAAAAATTTTGGGGCTAATACTGAGGTTAACCCCAAGGAAGAATGCAGGGATATAGCAAGCATGGAAGATTTGAGAGAAAAAGAGAGGGAAGAAAAAGAGAGTGAAAAAAGAGATAAAAAAATTGAGAGAAAAGAAAAAGAAAGATTGAGTGAGGATGAGAAAAAAGAAGAGAATGAAAAAGAATTTTTGAGTGAGAAAACAATTGAGAAGAAAGAAGAGGTTGAGAGAAAAAAAGAAAATAAAAAATTGTGAAAAAAATATCTAGCACCCTGAAGAACATGTTACAAGAAATATACAAGCAGGGTGCTTTGAAGAGATGTTCAAAGAATTGGGGATAAAAGTTCATGTGACAAAGGCCTTGCAGCAAATCCCTGAATATAAAGAATTTTTGAAGAAGCTTGTTAAGTCCCTGGCAAGTATACCAGATCGTTATCAAGTAATATAAAATGGGTAAGTCCAAGTATCGTTTCCCAAAGGACTCTTAGGCCTTAACTTTCGTGTAAATAGATTGCATAAGACTTGCGAAGAAATTAATTTTAGGTTTTTGAATACAAGACGAAAATAAAAATGCAAAATGCAGTGAATCAATTGGCTAAAAGAAACTATGGATGAATGGTGTTGTTGAGGTTTACAATTTCATCTTATCCGCCCTCAAATATCTACTCTTCTTATTTAATTCGCTTTTTTATAATATTGCCATGCAAACTTTCTTGGTCTACCCTTAACCTAACCTCTTGACGAAAATAGCCTATTACTAATTATCGGCTTGCTATCTCTAGCCTCCCCTAGTAACTAATAATGAATGATAAACGGAAGCAAAATACAATTGATTGTCCTACCCCTATCTTTAGGCGGTATTAGCATAATAAAGGAATTCCCCACAGTTCATGACATTACTGTACGTCTCCATATTAATAAAGACAAACAACATTTACCGAATGAGTTAAACGATAAAAGCATNAAGTACAGGTAAGGAACCCAACAATTGATAAATTAAGCATATGCAAGCATATAAAATAAATAAGAATTTGGATATGTGAGAGTTTCAAAAGATTACATTGTTCCCCAACAACAAAGGGTTTAGTTCACCATAATCATGATGAACCAGATGAAATACAATGGAAGAATGAAAGAATAAACCCTAGATTTAGTTGATTGGTGCCTAAGCATCCAAAGAATGGCCTCCAAGGAGTGTAGAGCTGCTATGGACGTTTCCCTCTGCCAAAGCTTAGGGTTTTGAATTGCACTTGAGCTATTTATAACGCAGAAAAATAACAGAATTTAAGCTCAAGCCCAGCACACAACCGCTCAATACCTAATTTAACCGCTCAGCGGTTTGCCTCTAATCGTTGGACCGCTCAGCGGTCTATTTTACCGCTCAGCGGTTTGCCTCTAATCGCACTGGATGCTCAGCGGTCCATTCTGGCGCTCGACGGTTCACTTGACTCTTCTTTTCATCCTTTTTCTTCTTCTTTCACGAGTCTAATTGCACCGTACTTCACTTCCATCTTCAATTCACCTTAAAACCCTGCAAAACAATGTAAAAACAAGCATAATATCTCTAAAACCAACTTTTGACTCTGAATGACTCAACTTAGTGTTTTACTTGATTTAAGCTCATTCTAAGCCATAAAGGTTGTGTTTTGATATCAAATTTAAGCATGAAAATGACGGTTTTTAGACCGTTATCACAACCCCAAACTTAGAACTTTGCTTGTCCTCAAGCAAACAAGACGAAACTTTGCTTTCCACTTCTTCATCAAATAGTTCACACTTTCAAAACTCATTTTCCCACAACAAGTTATTATTCAATTCAGATTTTCAGTTGAATCCTATCAAGAAGCATGTATGCCTTCAATTCAATTCAGTTCACATAAGCACATATTTCCCAACAGATGTTTCATTTATGAATGATCAATCCACTAAACATAGATGTAAACATGGAGTTCAACAATTCTCACCAATCAAGTGTTTCACTCAATCACTCAAGTGTTTAAGAGGACACTCCACTCTCTATTATTCACATGTCACAAGGAACAACATTGCCATTCATCTAAAACAATCAAAATCTTCACATGCAAATATCATCACAAGGACTTTTCCAAGGCTTGTAATGAGGCTGAACTATCAAGAAATATTGGGTTTTCTGGAGCACAAAATCCTTGAGTTAAGAGAGCTATATTAACATTCAAAGTTCAAGCACAACTCTCTTTTTCACCAATCTCACTCATTCCCAACTTCTTCCCTTTTCTTTTATTTTTACATTGAGCTCATCTTTGATGCTTTTTCTTTTCTTTTCTTTCTTTTCTCATGCATTTTCTTTTTCAACCTTTGAGCTCAATGCTTTTCTTTTACCTTTCAACTTTCCCCAATCAACCTTAAACTTGAACCTTTTCAACACATACAATTAATCTCAACCTAACTCAAGGTAAATTTCAAATCAAGGGTTTTTATCCTGTTTAAGGCTAAGGTTCAGAAAGGGTATAACATTTTAAGCACTTTGGGCGAAAATTTGGCTAAGTAAGGGCTTCCAAACATGGCCTTGATCATATGACATAGACATGCAATTCAATCAATTATCAAGACTAAGGCAATATCATTCATGATTCCCTGTGAATAGTACATACATCAGTGAAAACTCTGGAGCTCAATACCTCACACAACATGCTTTCTCACACACCAATCATGCATCTTGCTTAGCATCATAATAACAATCCTAAATCACCACACATTTGTTCATACAGTTAGTGAACCATTCACCTGGATATCAACATACGCACAATCTCAATCATCATCCACATTCAATCATCATCATTGAATAACTCATCATGCAATATAAAATCAAACCATCATCAGAATAAGTGTACAAGCCAAGCATAGACACAAAAATAAAGTTCACCTAATCTAAAAATTCAAAGTACAAAAAAAAAGAAAAATCCATCAGTAGATGCCATATCAATCCATGTCCTCATCCGAGTCATACT
This sequence comes from Vigna radiata var. radiata, assembly GCF_000741045.1. Lineage (NCBI taxonomy): Eukaryota > Viridiplantae > Streptophyta > Magnoliopsida > Fabales > Fabaceae > Vigna > Vigna radiata. The sequence continues at coordinate 263,181 of NW_014541992.1, read as the reverse complement.
CATCCCCAACTTGTGCATCCTCAAAATCGTCATCCTTCTGGTCATCATCCTCTCCACCTAGTGCTCTAGCTGCTCTAGACCCATTGCCCTGTGCCTGCTCCTCAGGCCAACCCATCACACTATGAAACTCATCCATAGTCCACCTGTGCACTGGTGGCGTGTCATACAGTCCTATAATCATCTCAACAGTGGCCACCTGCCCTCTACGAAGAGACTCCATCCTCGCCTCCATCATGGACATGTACATGTCCCTCATCTGGAAAGGCTCAACATGTTGTGCCGGTGCATCTGCAGGTGTGTTCTCCTGTTGTGCTGCTGCCCTCCTAGGACGTCTCCTAGGAACCGCTCCGGCTGGCTCATCACCTCCACAGAACTGACGATAATAGGACGCGTCAATAGCCCTCCTCGGCCTCTCATAGGGTGGAACTACAGTGTCCACTCCGGCCTACTGGCACAAGTATGTAATTAGGGACGAATGTCCAAGTGGTGTCCTGATACTCATATTAGTAGCGTAGCCATTTATCTCGTTGCCAATGACCTCACCAACATTAACATTCATCCGCCTCAGCATGCAGTAGATGAAAAGGATATGATGCATCGTGATGTCGGAGACATGGGAGCATGGCTGTATGTTGGCATGAGTGAATGCCATCTAGTACTTCGTCAAGGGAGTCAAGTCCGCCCTAATGAAGTTAACTGGCGCTCCATTAGGGTTCCTTTGAAAGTGTCTCCCAGGGATGCGCATCAGCCTCTCGATATCCTCGTAATCCCTGTACTCCCTTGCAAGAGCAGCATACCTACACTGCTCTCCTGGCCACTCAGTCCCCAGGAAGTTGTTGATGGTGTCGAGGTCGTATCTGATAATCTGCCCCCTCACGTCGCTCATGTACCTCCTAGCTAATACTCCTCCTCTGGGCAAGGCGTTGGCATAGAACTCCTTTACCAACTCAATGCTAGCTGGTGCAGGATATGTGGTCAATCTCTTCCAGCCTCGCCTCTCTATCTCCAGTCCAAACTCTGGAGCTAAGTTAGGAATGTACATGGCCTTCCTCTCCATCAGTAATCGCCTCTCCTGTACAGTTGTATAATGCCCCTCATGCTTCTTAGAGAGGAACCGAGGAGAATAGAATCTCCTTGGTCTCTTTGGCTCCTTCCTCTTGTTGCTCATAGTCTTCACTCTTCTTGAGGTTGGTATTCCTGTATCAAATACATCCCAAAAACATCATAGAAACTCATCAGTAGAGGTTAGTACATCATCAATTACATTTCCAGAACACACAGAGTCCAATACTGAGGGAAAAATAGGGCCCCTCAGTGTCCAAGCATCCAAAAATAAAAAAACCCTCAATCTGTTGAATTCCGCTCAGCGGTTCAAGGAGACCGTTCAGCGATTTTCAACTGGGTTTTTCAAAAACCCTCTTTTAACATCCCTAATGTCCACTCTAACACCAAATCCATCATTCCAGATCAATTTCATGCAATTCAATCGGTTCAAACAGTTTCTATTTCATCAAATCATGCATAGAAATCAAAAGCCCTAATTTATCATGTTCCTAAGCATGATCTTCAACAAATTCGAATTAGAAACCGTAAGAATGAGATTGCACAACTTACTTGAGTGGAGACTTTGAATGCTTGCTAGACTTCTTCTAATTGATGATGAATGTCCTCTCCAATGCACAACCCTTAACCAAAACCCCAAACTTTGACAAAACAACGATAGAAAAGTGAGATTTTGGTGAGTGGGTGATGAGAAAAATGGGGAAATCTCTCTAGAAAGCTCTTGAAAATGAAAGAGAAGTGTTAGGGCTTAGGGAGACCACTTGGGCGACTTGCAAAGAAGAGGTTTCAAAGTGAAAAACCTCAAAACTGCTCAGCTTTTAAGAAAAGTTGAGACCAAAACACGCCACAATCGCTCAACGGTCAAATGAATCGCTCAGCGGTTTGCGGTAATATCCTCTTCCTCTTCTTTGCTTGCCTTTGAGCAATCTAACCTTGTAGCACTAAATTTTGACCTTCAATTTTTCAATTACATGCCTTTCCCCTCTCAAATGCAAAATTCAAACATGCAATGCACTTATCACAGAGTTAAAAATAGATATAATCAATTGGGTTGCCTCCCAGGTAGCGCTTGTTTAACTTCACGAGCCTGAGCCAAACCTGTCTAGCACTCATCAATAATTGCATATCTTTCCAATACCCTTCAGTAGGTGTGCCTACCTATATCCTTCAGTAGATAAATATAAAATTTTAGCATCCCTCAGTAGATGCTACCCAAAAGAAATGTTTAAAAATCCAAAAAGTTACATGTCCAAACTCAAATAAACCTAAAACTAAAATTGTTTTACAACAAACACCCATCAGTAGGTGTTGATATTCTTTTCGCTTGATATTCTTTTCTTTTTCTTCTTCCTGCTAAATCTCTTCAAAAAGTTGATAGAACCAAGAACCTGTTTCCATGTATCAATCATAGGAACTGTAATCTCCAATTTCTTGAAGATCTCCTTAACATACTTAAACTTCTTTTAGGGTTTAGTTCACCATAATCATTGTCAAACTAGATGAAATATAATGGAAGAATGGAAGAAATAACCCTAAACTTGGTAGATTGGAGCCTAAGCATCCAAGGAACCTCCTCCAAGGTGTGTGGAATAGCTCTACACGTTTCTCTCTGCCAAAAGAATGTGTTTTGATTCGCACTGGGGCTATATATAAGCCCAAAAAGATAACAGAAAGATTGCAGAATCTAGCCAATAAAAATAGACAAGCGCCGAGGCGCCTAAGTTCATCGCTCAGCGGTTTCCCTCTAGCCGCTTTGACCGCTCAGCGTTCAGTTTTGCTGCTGAGCGGTTTCCCTCTAATCGCTCTGAACGCTCAACGGTCCATTCTGGCGGTCAGCGGTTCACTTGAAATTTTTTTCCTTCTTTCATGGGTCTAAGTCTACCTTACTTCACTTTCATCTTCAATTCACCTTAAACCCTGCAAAACAATGTAAAAACAAGCATAATATCTCTAAAACCAACTTTTGACTCTCACAAGACACAACTAAGTGTTTTACTTGATTTTAAGCTCATTCTAAGCCATAAAGGGTGTGCTTTAATATCAAATTGAAGTATGAAAAATAACAGTTTTTAGACCGTTATCACAACCCCAAACTTAGAGCTTTGCTTGTCCTCAAGCAAACAAGACAAAACTTGGCTTTCCACTTCTTCATTAAATAATTCACACTTTTCAAAACTCTTTTTTCTCACAACAAGTTATTATACAATTCAGATTTCAGTGGAATCCTATAAAGATGCATGCATGCTTTCAATCCAATCCAATTCACATAATCAATCTTTTTCGAATAGATGTTTTGTTAATGAATGATCAATCAACTAAGCATAGATGTAAACATGGATTTAACAATTCTCACCAAGCAAGTGTTTCACTCAACCACTCAAGTGTTTAGGAGGTCACTCTACTCTCTACTATTCACATGTCACATAAAACAATATTACCATTCATCTAAAACAATCAAAATCTTCACATGCAAATGCCATCACAAGGACGTTTTCCAAGGCTTGTAATGAGGCTAGGCTACCAAGAAAAAATAGTTTTTCTGGAATACAAATCTCACTCTTTTTTAACCAATCTCACTCATTCCCAACTTCTTCCCTTTTTTCCTTTTTAGAATGAGTTCACTTTGCATGCTTTTTCTTTTCTTTCTCATGCATTTTTCTTTTTTTAACTTTTGAACTCAATGTTTTTCTTTTTCTTTTTCCTTTCACGTTCCCCATACAACCCCAAACTTGAACCTTTTCAACACATACAATTATTCTCAACCCAACTCAAGGTAGTTCAATTCAAACAAGGGTTTCATACTGTTTAAGGCCAAGGTTCAAAAAGGGTATATCATTTTAAACACTTTGGGTGAAAATTTGGCTAAGTAAGGGTTTCCAGCTTTGATCATATGACATAAACATGTAATTCAATCAATTATTAAGATTAAGTCAATATCATTCATGATTCCTTGTGAACAGTGCACACATCGATAAAAACTCTGAAGCTCAATACCTCACACAACATGCTTTCTCACTTCTCATTCATGAATCTTGCTTAGTCATCACAATCACAATCATGAATCACTTACTCATTTGTTCACATAGTTAATGAACCATTAACCTGGATATAATCATTCGCACATTCTCAATCATCATCCACAATCAATCATCAGTAGTAAATAACTCATCATGAAATAAAATTGAACCATTATCAAATCAGTGTACAAGCCAAGCACAGACAAAAAAATAAAACCTATACTACTATTTCAAAGTACAAGAGAAAAAAGAAAATGAAAAATCCCTATCCAAATGTTGGCATCCATCAGTAGATGCCCACAACACAAATCCTCATCTGAGTCATACTCATCCTCATCCTGGGCATCCTCAAAGTCCTCATCCTCCTGGTGTTAACTTCCTGGCAAGTGTACCAGATCACTATCAAGTAATATAAAATGGGTAAGTGCAAGTATCGTTTCCCAAAGGACTCTTAGGCCTTACTTTTCATGTAAACAAATCGTGTAAGACTTGAGGAAAGAATTAAGTTGAGGTGTGTATGCAAAGAACAAAAATAAACATGCAAATGCAGTGATTCAATTGGCTAAAAGAAACTATGGATGAATGGAGTTGTTGGGGTTTACAATTTCATCTTATCCACCNTCATATATCTACTCTTCTTATTTAATTAGCTTATTTATCATATTATCATGCAAACTTTCTTAGTCTACCCTTAGCCCAATCCCTTGGTGAAAAGAGCCTATTACTAATTACCGGCTTGCTATCCCTAGCCTCCCCAAGTAATTAATAATGCATGATAAGCGGAAGCAAAATACAATTGATCGTCGTACCCCTATCCCTAAGCGGTATTAACATAATCAAGGAATTCAACACCAGTTCATGACATTATTGTACGTCCCCGTGTCAATAAAGACAAACAACATTTACTGAATGAGTTAAACGATAAAAGCATTAAGGAAAGGTGAATAACCCAACAATTGATAAATCAAGTATATGCAAGAATATAAAATAAATAAGAATTTGGATATATGAGAGTTTGAAAAGATTACATTGTTCCCCAACAACCTAGGGTTTAGTTCACCATAATCATGGTGAAACTAGATGAAATATGATGAAAGAATGGAAGAAATAACCCTAAACTTGGTAGATTGGAGCCTAAGCATCCAAGAACCTCCTCCAAGGTGTGTGGAATAGCTCTGGATGTTTCTCTCTGCCAAAAGAATATGTTTTGATTCGCAATGGGGCTATATATAAGCCCAAAAAGATAACAGAAAGATTACAAAATCTATCTAATAAAAATAGACAATCGCCCAGGCGCCTAAGTTCACCGCTCAGCGGTTTCCCTCTACCCGTTTCGACCGCTCAGCGGTTAGTTCTGGGCTGAGCGGTTTCCCTAATAGTCGCTCTGAACGCTCAGTGGTCCATTCTGGCGCTCAACGGTTCACTTGACCCTTCTTTTCATCATTTTTCTCCTTCTTTCATGGGTCTTAGTCCAACTTACTTCACTTCCATCTTCATTTCACCTTAAAATCCTGCAAAACAATGTAAAAACAAGCATAATATCTCTAAAACCAACTTTTGACTCTCACAAGACACAACTAAGTGTTTTACTTGATTTTAAGCTCANACAAGCATAATATCTCTAAAACCAACTTTTGACTCTCACAAGACACAACTAAGTGTTTTACTTGATTTTAAGCTCATTCTAAGCCATAAAGGGTGGGTTTTAATATCAAATTTTAAGTATGAAAATAACGGATTTTAGACCGTTATCAGCTCGTCATCATCCTGTCCACCTGAGGTTCCAGCTGCTCTAGACCCACTACCATGTGCCTGCCGTTGAGGGCAAGCCATCGCACTATGGAACTCGTCCATAGTCCACCTGTGCACTGATGGCTGATCATATAATCTTACAATCATCTCGGTAGTGGCCACCTGCCCTCTGCGAAGAGACTCCATCCTTGCCTGCATCATGGACATATACATGTCCCTTATCTGAAAAGGCTCAGGCTATTGTGTCGGTGCATTTGCAGGCTCATCCTCCTACTGTGCTGCCCTCCTAGGACATCTCCTAGGAACTGCTCCCGCTGGCTCATCACCTCCACAATACTGACGATAATAGAAGGCATCAATAGCTCTCCTCAGCCCCTCATAGGGTGGAACTGCAATGTCCACTCCTGCCTGCTGGCAAAAGTACGTAATTAGTGACGGATGTCCTAGTGGTGTCCTGCTGCTCACAGTGTTGGCGCAGCTCAGAATTTTGCTGGTTATAATCTTACCAACATTCACGTCCATCTGCCTCAACATATAATAGATGACCAGAATCTGATGCAGTGTGATGTCAGAAACATGAGAGCATGGCTGAATGTTGGCATGAGTAAATGGCATCCAGTACTTCGCTAGGGGAGCCAAATCTGCCCTAAGGATGTTAACTGGTTCTCCATTAGGGTTTCTCTAAAAATGCCTCCCAGGGATGCACATTACTCTCTCAGTATCTTCATAATCCCTGGTCTCCGCTAGTATAGCAGCATACCTGCATTACTCTCCTGCCCACTCAGTCCCTAAGAAGGTGTTAATGGTTTCGGGGTCATAGCTGATCAAATGTCCCCTCACATAACTCATGTATCTCCCAGCTGATATTCCTCCCCTGGGCAACGCATTGGCATAGAACTCCTTAACCAACTCAATACTAGCTGGTGCAGGATATGTAGTCAATCTCTCCCAGCCTCGCCTCTCAATCTCCAGACCAAATTTTGGAGCTAAGTCAGGGATGTACATGGCCTTACTCTACATCAGCAAACGCCTCTCCTGAATAGTAGCATAATGTTCTTCATGCTTCTTTGAAAGGAACCTAGAAGAATATAATCTCCTAGGTCTCTCAGGCTCCTTCCTTTTGTTGCCCATAGTTTTAACTCTTCTTGAGGTAGACATTCCTGCATTAAATCATCCAAATAACATTCACAAAAATATCATTAGAGGTTAGTACATCATCAACTTTATGACCTAGATCACTCATAATGCTGTTTTTGAGGGAAAACAGGGTCCCTCAACATACAAACATCCAAAAATCCCAGCATTTAGGCAAAATCTGTTGCAGACCGCCCAAGCGTCCAAGAAGACCACTCAATGGTAGCGTCTAGGGTTTTTCAAAACCCTTCCTATTCTGTCCTAATCTCCACTTTTTTGGTAATTTCATCAATCTAGACCAAAATCATGCAATTCAATCGGTTCAAACAGTTTCTATTTCATTAATTCATGCATAGAAATCAAAAGCCCTAATCTATCATGTTCCTAAGCATGTTCATCAACAAATCTCAAAATAGGAACTCTAAACATGAATTTGCACAACTTACTTGAGTGAAGACTTTGAATGCTTGCAGAAAAATTGTCCAATTGATGATGAATGTCCTCTCCAATGCAAAACCCTTAACCAAAAACCCCAAACTTTTAGTCAACAATGGTAGAAAATTGAATTTTTGGTGAGTGGGTGGTGAAAAAGTGAGGAAATCTCTCTAAAAAGCTCTTGATAGTGAAAGGAGAATGCTAGGGCTTAGGGAGACCGCTCAAGCGAAATGCAAAGAAGAGTTTCAAAGTGAAGAACTTCAAAAACCGCTCAGCTTTTAAGAAAAGCCGAGACTCATCGCGTCGCAACCGCTTAGCGGTAAAATGGACCGCTCAGCGGTTTGCGGTAAATTTTCCTTCTTCTTTGCTTGCTTTTTGAGCAATCTTACCTTATAGCACTCAGTTTCAACCTTCAATTTTGCAATTATATGTCTTTCCCCACTCAGATATAACAATTAAACATGCAATGCGCAGGATTAAAAACAATACAATCAACTGGGTTGCCTCCCAGGTAGCTCTTGTTTAACGTCACGAGCCTGACCCAAACCTGCTTACCACTCATCAATAAGTGTTTATCCTTCCAACACCCTTCAGTAGGTGTGCTTTACCTTGTATCCTTCAGTGGATACATTAAAGTTTTAGCATCCCTTAGTAAATGCTACCTAAAAGTGTTCAAAAATCCAATAAATAATATAAACCTATAACTAAAAACGTTTTACACAAAGTGGGATTAAATATAATCAAGTCATTCCATCCCGGTTGGGGTCTTCATCCACCCAACTCATCAGTTGCCTTCTATCCACTCTTCTAATGGCTTTAGTATATGGTCTATTGATCTCTACCTTGCCATCTTCTTTGATCTTGTTGACAATCCACTTCCAATTTTTAAATCTTACCTACGATCCCCTTGAAAGTGGTGTATCTTTAGAGTGGATTCTTTCTCCTTTATCAACCTCCTCCTCTTCAGGTACCTGTAAAACATTACAACTATTAGAATTGGTACCTGTTGTGCTATCCTCTGATGCAGCTTCCCTTCTGTACTTTCTATGTTTGGCTCTTTTCTTCACTCTAACATTGCTTCCTTTAGAGCCAATATGTAGAAGTACATTCTCTTTATCTCTCATCATGATTCTCCCATCATGGACACTAATCAGCATCTTCGAAGTAGCCATGAAAGGTTTTCGAAGAATCATGGGAATCCTTTCCTCATCTTCCATGCCCATGATTATAAAGTCCACTAAAAATTCCAACTGCTCCACACGCACAACCACATTTTCCACCATAGCAAGTGGCTTTCTAATGGAACCATCCGCCACCGTCACAGTGATATTTGACGGTTTTAATGTTAGCCCTCCAATTTTTTTCAAGAAACGCATGGGCATCATATTAATGCTAGATTCCAAATCTATCATGGCTCCTCCTACATCAAAGTCATTCACAACACATGAAAGATTCAAACAACCTGGATCTTTTACCTTAGGCGGATAATTCTTCTTTGGAGGTTGAATATCGAATTCCTGCTCGTCATCATCTTCATCTAAATCTATCATATCTCCAAGATAAAATTTCATTCTTGCAGGAATTTGTTTAATAATTGAAGGAACTATAGTCACTTGGTTATAAACTTCTCTGTTCTGCCCGTTGTGACTAAATCTTGTTTCCTCTTCTTCCTCTCCTTCAGTGTTGCTTATCTCAATGACTTCTCTTACCTCCTCTTCCTCATCACTGCTCCCAATCTCTACAACTTCCCTTTCAGCTTTCTTTTACTCCTTGTGACAACAACTTTGCATTCCTCCTTAAGGTTAACATCAATGTTAGCCCTAAATTGGCTCTTCTTCGTCGTTTCTACCCTTTTTGACAATTGTCCAATTTGCATCTCTAGTGATCTGAAAGTAGCTTGGTCAGTTGCACGATTGGACTCATAAACTTTCAAGAATTTGTCAAATCTATCATTTAGATCTTTGACAAACTCTGTCAGATGTGTAACCTGTTGCCAAATATGTGAAGGTTGTTTCTGCCTGAAGCGTCCTGTTTGTCCAGATGGGTTGTTTTGTTGTTGACCAATACTCGGATGATTCTTCCAACCTTGGCTAGGATTGCCTTGGTTGAAGTTACCTTGCCTGTACTGAAATTGGTTCCCCATATAATTAGCTTCCTGCTGCATCTCCTCAAGTATAGCACATTGACCATTAATATGGTCACCACCACAGAAATCACATAACTGTTGTGTTTGGGAGACATTGTGAATCTCCTTTGGAAGTTGTGAGAGGATCTTTGTCAATGTATCTAGCTTTTGGGTCAAAAGATGGTTCTGGGCTAACATTGCATCATCTGCCGGAAAATGCAAGATTCCTCTCTTTTGTGTTGGTGCGCCCCTTTCACTAAACTCTTCTTGTTCATTGGCTGCCATACTCTCTATCAAGTCATAGGCTTCATCCTCAGTCTTTTGCTTGATATCACCTCCAACTGAGGCATCCAACATCATCTTAGACTGCATATTTAGTCCACCAAGGTAAGCAAGAACAAGGGTTGTCTTGTTAAACCCGTGAACTGGTGTCTTCTGGAGTAAGCCTTTGAATCTTTCCCATGCTTGACCTAGAGTTTCTTCCATACCTTGCTTGAATGATGAGATCTCCAGTCTTACTTGAGTAACTTTAGACTGTGGAAAATATTTGTTGACAAACTTTGTAGCCACAATATCCCATGTAGTAAACGTCCCTTCAGGAAAAGAATTAAGCCACGTATTAGCATTGCCTCCTAATGAGAACGAGAACAAGCTAAGCTTTACTCTATCATCTGATACACCTGCCATCTTCACTGTATTACAGATTTCAATAAACGATGTCAAATGGTCATAGGGGTTCTCATTTGACAGGCCGAGAAACTCGTTGCTTTGCACCAGTTGTATAAGTGTTGGATTCATCACCATGTTGGTGGTTTGATCCGTAGGCATGGCTATGCTGTTAAAACGGAAAGGGCCAAAAACATTAGATTGGTCTGCAAGAGTGCATCTTGGAGGAGTTTGTTCAGTCATCTCCTCTATTCTTCTAACTGGTGAAGGTGATAGTAATCTTTCAAGGGAAGGAAATAAATCCCTAGATGGGCGTCTGACTCTACTTCTTCCCCTTGTCTCGGTTAAGCCTTCACGAAGAGGTTGTATATTTTTCTTGCTCCTAGTGTGTCTAGTCTCCTACTGCATGCACAAGAAACACAAACCCGAGTAGCACTTTTTTTAAAAAAAAAAATAAAATAAAAAGATAAAAAGATAAAATATATACAATCCAGTTAAACTTAATCATTTTACACTACGAGATAAGTTAAACCACGAGTCCCCGGCAAAGACACCAAAAACTTGTTAAGTCACTGGCAAGTGCACCAGATCGTTATCAAGTAATATAAATGGGTAAGTCCAAGTATCGTTTCCCAAAGGACTCTTAGGCCTTACTTTTCATGTAAACAAATCGTGTAAGACTTGAGAAAATAATTAAATTGAAGTGTGTATGCAAAGAACAAAAGTAAACGTGCAAATGCAATGATTCAATTTGCTTTAAGAAACTATGGATGAATGGAGTTGTTGGGGTTTACAATTTCACCTTATCCACCCTCATATATCTACTCTTCTTATTTAATTAGCTTATTTATCATATTGTCATGCAAACTTTCTTGGTCTACCCTTAATCCAATCCCTTGGTGAAAAGAGCCTATTACTAATTACCGGCTTGCTATCCCTAGCCTCCCCTAGCAATTAATAATGCATGACAAAACGGAAGCAAAATACAATTGATCGTCCTACCCCTATCCCTAGGCGGTATTAACATAATCAAGGAATTCAACACCAGTTCATGACATTAATGTACATCCCCGCATCAATAAAGACAAACAACATTTACCGAATGAGTTAAACGATAAAAGCATTAAGAAAAGGTGAAGAACCTAACAATTTATAAATCAAGCATATGCAAGCATATAAAATAAATAAGAATTTGGATATATGAGAGTTTGAAAAGATTACATTGTTCCCTAACAACCTAGGGTTTAGTTCACCATAATCATGGTGAAACTAGATGAAATATAATGGAAGAATGGAAGAAATAACCCTAAACTTGGTAGATTGGTACCTAAGCATCTAAGGAACCTCCTCCAAGGTGTGTGGAATAGCTCTGGACGTTTCTCTCTACCAAAAGAATGTGTTTTGATTCGCACTAGGGCTATATATAAGCCCAAAAAGATAACAGAAAGATTTAGAATCTAGCTAATAAAAATAGACAACTACTCAGGCGCCTAAGTTCATTGCTCAACGATTTCCCTCTAGTCATTTTGACCGCTCAGCAGTCAGTTTTGCCGCTGAGCGGTTTCTCTCTAATCGCTTTGAACGCTCAGCGGTCCATTCTGGCGTTCAGCGGTTCACTTGACCCTTCTTTTCATCATTTTTCTCCTTCTTTCATGGGTCTAAGTCCACCTTACTTCACTTCCATCTTCAATTCACCTTAAAACCCTGCAAAACAATGTAAAAACAAACATAATATCTCTAAAACCAACTTTTGACTCTCACAAGACACAACTAAGTGTTTTACTTGATTTTAAGCTCATTCTAAGCCATAAAGGGTGTGTTTTAATATCAAATTTAAGTATGAAAATAACGGTTTTTAGACCGTTATCAGTAACAATTTAACAAAAAGAAATGAATTTTGCCACGTTAGCTTTTAATCACAATGCAGAGGGAATAAAATAGTTCTAATGAAATTGGAAGCTAAATTTCTATGTAAATTAAAATCAAGTTACATCTCCTTCCATAAAAGATGCAGTTGTGTGCTTGTCTTCCTCCGTGGCGGCTCCCCAAGATCAAAGCTTCCTCCTGTGTGCGTGTGTCGGCTTCTTAAAAATATTGAAGATGAAAACCTATTATGCACATGGGTCGTGGGCTTCTTCTTCTTCTGTTGGAGGTGTAGGTACGTTGCTCTAACTTTCTGAAATTCACGTGCTGCTGCTGTGTGGACGTGTTGTTGTGTGGTGTTGCTATCGACCGTCTGCTGGACCTGCTGTTATGTGGGCCGAAGCAGCTGGACACGTGATTTCTTTCTTCCTGCACCGTGTGATCCCATCCTCACTGGACAATCCCAATGTAGGCAGCTGCACCAGCTTCCAAGACATGGTGCCCTTCTCTTCGTTGGGCTATATATGTTATTCTAATATCTCCAAGCACCTCCCATTGCTTTTGGATTTTTCTGTGCTTCAAGTTGGACCTGCTTCTACCCGTTGTTGCTTGCTGGATCACGTTAAATGTGAGCTGTTGTGTAGAGTGGTCGTGCACTCTTTTCTTTTGCTGCTGATCCAAGCTTGTTTCACTTGTTGGAAGCAAGCTGGACGGTGATTACCAAAGCTGCTGTGAAGTGCTTTTGGGCTTCTTTCGTTTGCACCCATCCTTGTTAGGCCATGACCACTCTTCAATTAAAAATATATGCATGAGTCGTGGTTGCGGGGTCGTTGTTCAAGAACGTGGCAGCTGCTTGGATGTATGAAGGTTGGATGAGAGCTGTTGTGTACGTGGAGGTTTTCAAAATGGGCAGCTGATTCCTACATTCAATTGGGCCGTGGTCTTTTTCAAGCCAACTGGAGCACCGCTCCCTTATTTTTTATTCTTCAAGCACCTCCTTCCAAGCCCAAATGAATGTTCATGTGCTCCATTCAGCATTCAGCATTAAATTAGCCCGACAATATATTCTCTTAGCCAAATCAGCGCATACATGCAGCCAAATAACATGAGCACACTTTCCTTGCAACGTGAGAGTATTTCTTTCACCTAAAATTGATTTCCCATGGGCCGTGACACCACACTGCACCTCTCCAATTGATAATAAATCTCCACCTTTGGGCCCAATTGCCATTTCTTTTGAGCCCAAAATAATTCAACTCATGTTCCACATTTATGTTGCATTGAAATCAGTGTGCAAAGCAAATAAATTGCAAGTGGGTGGTGGCTGCACCACATTTAACCTCCAAATGTCCCAAATTGTATTTCCGTAATTTTTCCTGCAATTATTAATGAAAATAATAAGCTCAGATAATTCAAATTAATTAAAATTATAATTTCCGGTAAAATTAGGCACAATTATATTGTGAGATTGTTGATTGTATCATTGCATGACTAAACTGTTTGTTATCCTGTCTACGATACATCTCTATGAATACTGTTTTTATAATCTATAATACACTGCATTGTGCATCTTAACTGGTTTTGATATCTATGCATAATGACAGGGGGAGTATTACACTTTACACAATTTTTTACTCACATGCGTGCATTTCAGGGGGAGTTATCATTTACATGTGATTAAATGTGAATGCGAGATCATCGTTGCATTTTGAAAATTGAACATACTCTTTGATGCATCTCCGCTATGAAATATCAGCTAAATATCTAGAGCATACCTTTTTGGCTAATGCACAAAGGGGGAGAGATTTATGATTGTTATATGAAATGGGGAGAATTGTTATTCTGTTTCATATCATGCTTGATATTTGCTGTTGTTTTAATCGGATTACATGCAGAGTACTTGAACTGTGGTAACTGTGATATATCTTTTGCTACTCTATTTTTATTGAAATGTGCAAACATGGTTGGTTATTAATCATGGTTGTGCATCACCAAAAAAGGGGTAGATTGTTGACCTAATTAATTAAAAAAAAATTCACAAATATTGGGAACATTTTTTAGAATAAGAAAAAAAACTCCTAATAAAATGATTAAGACCTCGTTGAATCAAGTAATGTAATATTGATTCAAGGGGTTCTCACAAACAACAAACATATTGAATTATAATTCAAATTACATTTTTATGTAATTAAGAAAATAAAAAAATAAATCCATTTTTTTTATTGTGCATCGCATTTCTTTCTATTTTTTATTTATTCCCGAAAAATATCCCAATAACAAAAGGCTTGAGTTCACCTTAACCATGGTGAATCTAGATGAAACGAATGAAAAGTATGGAAAGATAACACTATATTTGATAAGTTAGAGCTTCCACATCCAAAATCCGCCTCCAAGGAAAGAAGAATGTGTTTCTGCGTCCTTTCTGCCAAAAGATAGAGTATCTGGTTCGTGCAGAACTATTTATAACAAAAGAAAAATGACAGAATTCTGGCCCAAGTCCAATATTCCACCGCCCAACGGTGGCTTCATCGCCCAACGGTATGTTTGACACTTAATATCACCCCTCAACGCTATCGCTTGAGCGTTGGCCAGAGAATCCCCTGAAGAGTCCACTACAGCGGTGGTTTCACCGCCCGGCGGTGAGGTCGACACTCCACTTCACCCCTCAACGGTGTCGCTTGAGCGTCTGGCAGAGAGTTCTCTTGAGAGTACACCGCCCGACGGTTTTTTTCTTCACTTTTCCACCTTCTCTTGCATCCAACTCTTCTCTTTCTTCACTTCCTTCATTCAATTCTTGATAAATCCTACCAAATCAAGGGAAAACCAAGCATAAAACCAAGAAAACCCACTTTGACTTTCTTATTCTATAACTTGAGCAAATTGCATGATTCCAAGCTAATTCTAAGTCATAAAGGGTGCATTTTAATATCAAATTTATGTATGAAAATTGAACCTTTATCACAACCCCAAACTTAGAACTTTGCTTTGTAACTAACTTAGTCAAAGCATTCAATGCAAAGGCTCCTTGCTACTAACTCCTTCCAAAACCCATTTTTAACCCATTTCTAACCCAAATTTAATTCTTAACCTCACCAATCCTTCTAAACAAAACTACACAAAGTGTCTTAGCCAATTACAACGCCTAAAAATGAGGTATATTACATATTTGCAAAAAGTGGTTTTATATAAACAAGAAAACCAAAATGTGATCCTCCACAAGAGTAGGATCCTTGAAGCTCCATCTTCTTGTTTCATCTTCTTTGACCATGGCTCTTTATAAGAGGTTCAATGTCTTCTAAGGATTAAGGGAAAGCAAGAAAAAGCTTGAAAGTCCTTCTTCTTCGAATCACCTAAGCTTAGCTCAACTTGATGCTCCCTTCATGGATCTCCATTTAGTTCTCAAAATAGATTCCACCATAATGTGTGTTACATACATACAAACACACACACACACACACATAAACACACACACAAACATACACACACACATATATAGGAGTGTTTTAGAATACCTAATAAATTATGAGTATTTGAGGTAGATATGTACTTATCCACCCTTGTCCTCGTATCTGGTCAATGCACGGTTTTCTAGTCAAAACTAGGGACGAGTTCAGATAATACCTCTAAGGACAGGTTTATTTGCTATCCTTATTAATCTCTGTCACAAACCTTGAATCATTTTAACCTAAAACTTTATTAATGAATTATCTGGTAACGTTGCCACACATGTGACAACATTATTTGTCATGTCAGAAAATAATTAACATCATTTGGTCACAAGGACTACATCCATCTATTAATGAAGTTTGGAATAAAATTAATTAAACATTTAGAACATGAACGAAAGCCCATTACATATGAAAGTTAAGAAACTGAAAACATATTTAACCTTACAATTTTTTTATAAAATTAAATTTTATTAACATTAATTAAGGGATGATAAATTTTGCTTTCATGAGATTTGATCTCATTTAAGAAAAGAAATAAGATAAAAATGTAAGGTTATTCGAGATTATATAAAGTATAACTTTATAAAAATTTTAAACAATAACTAGTCTCCTAATCTGTGAGTACCCACAAACCTTTTTTTTTTAAGATGGGATGACAAAATGGACCAAGCCTAAAGGGAAATTACTGTTGGTCGCCCAGGCAAGCTCCCTGCGACGCTTGAGCGTTATTTGATGTGGATCGGGCCCTGATTATGCTCCAATTTGATTCTTTTAGACTGGGCCGCAATTTAGGACACTTCTGGAACTATTTAAAGGACCCTAGGGCTCTAGGTTTTGCATCCTTGGCAGAAGCAAGCATAGCAGCACACTCCTAGCCAAATTCTTAGTCTTTTCATTCTTTCTTTCTTCCATTATTCATTGTGTTCCACCATGCTTATGGGGAACTAAACTCTATTTGTTGTTGGGGAATGATGTAACCTTGTAAACTCTCATGTATTTGAATTAGTTCTTAATTCTATATGCTTTATTTCATTATTTGTTAGAGTAATTTATCTGTTCTTATTCTTGCTTATACAATAGCATTATGTGTGAGTTGCATGAGTGCTGACAAGTTCCTTGCAATTCAGGTCCTTATTAAATTACTCCTAAGAGTTATATTGCTCAGACATGAGGGTATCGATCTTAGTCGTCTTAACCTCCTGATCTTCACATGTTTTTACCAGGAATGCTAGGAATTGTATGAACTGGTAATTACGGACAAGCTTATTTACCCAGACATCAGGATTAAGTGTGTTAGTGATGGACATTAGCATTAACGAATAAAGAAGAATTCTTATATACATGAGAGGGAACTTGGTGAAGTCTAACCCCAACAACATATCCATATCATATAAATCAACCTCCACTCATCTCTATCCTCTTTTTCCACTGATCACTTTTACTTTGCTTTATTTTATTTTATTTGCAACCCAAACCCATGATCTCTTTTATTTTAAGTCTTAATTAATCTTGTTTTCACACAACTTTTCAGCACCGAGAGTCCTCTGGGATAAGATACTTGGTCTTACCATTTTATATTACTTGTGTGACTCGGTACACTTGCCGATTTGCCCCAACACCTAAGAAGACCAATAACTCTACTTGCGACCCGACCCGCATGTAAAAAAATACCTGTTACCCACCTTGCTAAATGTTGGATACCTACATAAAAATAAATTCCATGGATTGTTTTAAACCTGTAACATGTGGCAAATCACTTGACTTATTGTTACCTCTATGGTTGCAACTAACTCAAGATAAAATTAAAGTTTTAGAATTAAGGCATCTTAAATCTCTTAAGAGTAGTCTTTCTTCTAAACATCTTTATATTTTTCTGGGTCAAATAAAACTAATTGAAGTTATGTTTCATGCTTATTGCAGATTGATATTTGATCCAGGAGGAATTTCTGTGAAGCCAACAAAAATAAGTCCTCATAATAAAGACGACCCACCAGATTTGAGGACAAATCCTTTCCAAGGAGGAGGGGATGATGACTTGGGTCCAAGCCCATCATGGACCATTACTAAGAAACATGACCAATACAAGGAGAAGGGTAGAAATGTCCATATAAAGGTCACAAATACTGGCTGCACCCCACTTCTTTGCTAAGCACACCACGACTCATTTCTAGCACATGTAACATAATCTGCACATGGAACTTCTAGATGGAAGTCATGCTTTTCATGCGCTGCCACGTGGATAATGATCCATGATTCTCGGCCTCCATCTACACCACACGTAGATCATAGGCTTATTATAAATCACTAGGTAGCACTTGTAATTGATACTTTGGATTATATGAAATTTTCTTCTGCTGATGAATATTTTCCAGCTTGAGAAAAACTCTGCCAAAGTCACCTTTCCTAGAGCTTTTCCCTCACCACCTAGTTCCTTCCAATTATGGAAGCCTTCTGACTAGTGCCATCCACCATCAAGCTCTTCATCCGCACATCACCTTGAATCAGTTCATTTTCACCATCACTGATCCATTGAGAATTCTTCCGCTGCCGCATCTTCATCCAACACCGACCTCCATAGTCATTTATCTCCGCTGCTGCAGTTTCATTTTCCTTCCGCTGCCCGAGTTTCATTCACCTCCAAGCTGGAGCACGTTGTCAATTGGTATTCAGAGCCAAGGTTGATCTACAACACGCTCCAGCTAAGTAGATTCTTCTTTCATTCCACACTGTCAACATCTTCCTTGCGTGTGCTTCTCTGTTTCACTGTTCCATTGGTTTCTCTTCATTCCAGTAGTTTCCACTGATTGCATTGTTTGATCTAGCTTTTCATTACTTTTATTTGTTCATTTTTTTAATCGGTCCGATCTTGTGTCCTTGAGTCTTTTAATTTTCAAATCCAATTCTGTTATGTCCAGTAATGTGTTTTGATTTTATTCTGTCAAATTTCTAAGTTGAAACTGCATCTGGATAGATCTGTGATGTTTGATATGGAATTCAAAAGATGCACACTAACATGAGCAATGATTCATAGAGCTCAAGTGTGATTTGAATCCATCAATTGCAGTACCACAGAAGCATAGATCCGATTCTGTTTTAAATTTGATGCAAAGTCATAATTATGTTTCTGGTATGAGCAGATGTGTTGCAGCAGTGTGTGAATTTTCCAAATAAAAAGTGATTTGTTAAGACAAACCAATTTGGTTGTATCACACTGCATAATTCAAAGGTTATTTTCATAGCAGCTTGACCAAACTGCC
This sequence comes from Vigna radiata var. radiata, assembly GCF_000741045.1. Lineage (NCBI taxonomy): Eukaryota > Viridiplantae > Streptophyta > Magnoliopsida > Fabales > Fabaceae > Vigna > Vigna radiata. The sequence goes on along the minus strand of NW_014541992.1, from coordinate 244,421 downwards.
TTCCTTGTGTGTGTCTTTTTATTCTTTTAATTTTGTTCAGTAGTAGTATACAATGTTGAACATCTGTAAAGTCATTCTTAGAGTCTTGTTCAAGTGTCATTTGTTGTCCTAAAATTCATAAAAATTTGTTTCAGAACAGTTTGAATCTACTGTTGCATATTAGAAGTGCATTGGATCAATTTTTGGATGAAATGAGCAACTCATATAGTGAAATCTTGATCTGACAGTTTTCAGCCTCCGCTGTCCATCTGCACTGGTCATATTTGCTAACATAAATTTGCTCAAATCATCATATTAAGGATCCAAATGCTTTTGACTCCTCTACTGAGATTTGGTTGTTGATTTGGTTATAATTTAGTGTGAAAATGCAACTGGACTAGTCAAATTCTGATTTGCAAGCATTTAGTCTCTGCTGGCAGCTTGCACAAGTCCATTTTGGCAAACTAAAGTTGCTTGAATCATTAAATTGGCAGTGTAAACACGTTTGTGCAAATTGGCCATCCAAACCACCAATTTCTCAGCCTATTTTTCTGATAAGTTGCAGCTGTTTGAGAAAATTCATGTTAATTAGATTGATGCATCAATTTCATTAATTGATTGGTAGCAAAAGCTTGGTGTAATTACAATAAAAGAATATACAATGCGATCTCCACAAATGCATTTTGATTTGAAAAAGCAATGAACACCAGTGCCAGTCAAGTGTGTTTCAGATTTTTTTTTTTTTTTTTGCATCAGTCACAAAATTCATTGAGACAATTCATCAAACACTTTTGTCTCTTTTCACATGAATTTGAATTGAACATTTCTGCAACTTCTCATGTTTTTTTTTTTGTTTTTCAAATCCAATCTAGAGCCCTCCTTCAGTTCTTTTTGAGTGCTATCTTCGTTGTAAACCCTTTAATTGCTTGCTTTTCTTTGATTGAAAATCCTGCACACCAGTTGTTTGACAAAACAAACGGTGTTGTATTCTGGTCTTGTGCAACTGTGGCAGCCACTGCAATGTTTTTTTGCTGAGATAACTGACTGTTGGTGCCGGTGTGAGTTCATTTGTCGTTACAACATTGTTGGAGACAACTTGACATAATTGGTAGCACTTTAGGAAGAGGATTTGGTGAAGGAAAAGATCATTGTGAAAGCTAAATTTTCAGTGCAGCAGTGACACATGCAAAGCTGCAGATTCCAACTCTTATGCTGATACTGCAAAAGTAGTTTACTTGCTGCAAAATTAACCTTCACCATGCTGCAGCTGTAAGATTTGTTTACGGCACATAAACCAGCCAAGAATTCCTTTGAGAGAAGCTAAAGTTGCATTGCCAAACCCACTTCTTTGTTCTCTTGAATTAATTCTTGTAATAGTTCAATTGTTTTCTTGATTGTAAAAGGCCATTGTGCATGTGATTTGGAAGAACTCATAAGTATTTTTCCATCATTTGCTAACATTGCTTATTTTTCTTCATTAAAATGGGTAGACGGTGAGTGTGTCTTGGATCCAAAGTCCAAGCCTCACCTAAGAGACCTCACTTCTTTCAATTCTTCAAAGTTTTTTGGAAAAGTCTTAAAGTTTATTTTTTTTTTCTTCATGATTGATTGTTTCTAGACTTTTGTTGAATGTAGAGGTAATTTTGATTTAAGGATTGTAGCTAGAAGCATATTTGGCAAGGCAAGACTTGGTACTTAAGCAACCTTTTTAGGTTCACCTCTCTTACCTGGAATATTGCTTTTAAGTGAAATCTTTTCATCCTTACTTCAAGAAAACTTTTAAATTCATAAAATGTCTGGAAGATATTCTTCTAGGAATTTTAATTTTGATAAGCCACTTAGTTACAAAGACATCAAGAGAGAGCATGACAAAGCTAGAAGGAAGACTTGTTCATTTCATGAGTTTGATAGGATTGAGGATAATTTGTATAAACAAGCTAGGGAAAATATTCCATTCTTTGGTGAGGATATTGGTGCATTAACATACCTAGCTTGGGAAAGGGAAATTAATGACATGCATTTCTTCATGATTAGCAGAAGTAAATCTGAATCCTATTATTCTAGAGATTGTGCATCTTACATCCTTAGTCTTTACATTTCTAGATTTGAAACTCATGCAAAAGAGTGGTGGGAGGAAAGGCAATACCATGTTAAGATAGGTAGAAAATCCCCCATCCATAATTGGAAAGAATTGAAAGCTTGTTTGAGAAGAAAGTTTGTGCCTCCAGAATCTCAAAGAAACTTAGAACTTATGAGAGAGCTTATTAGAGAAGGTCAATCATTCATTAAAAATTTAAGTGGGTTCTCTCGTAGGGAAGGTCAGTTTCAAGAAAATCTTAAGAGGTTATGGGAAGAGACAAGCAAATATAGAGATGAGAGATTAAAAAGAGAAAAACAAGAGCAAGAATCAAGAGAAAGAAGAAAAAAAGAGAGAAGAAGAGAATAAGAGAGAAGAGAAAAGGAAGAAAGAGAGAGAAGAGAACAAGAGAGAATAGAGCAAGAGAAAAGAGAACAAGAGAGAATAGGGCAGGAGAGAAGAGAAAAGGAAGAAAGAGATAGAAGAGAACAAGAGAAAAGAGAAAAGAGAAGAAGAAGCAAAAGAGAGAAAAGAAGAAGAGACAAGAAGAGAGAAAAGAAAGCAAGAGAGAAAAGAAGAAGAGACAAGAAGAGAAATAGAAAGAAGCAAGGGAGAAGAGCCAATAAGACAAGAAGTAGAGCAAGAACTAGGAAAAGAGCAAGCACTACCTCCTCCTACACTCCTCATAGAACCAAGACTTTTAAGGGGAGATTTTCCATCCTTTAATTTTTTCCTTTCTATCTTTGAGTTTTCCCATTTTTCTTTCAAAGAATTTGCCACTTTATCTTTTAACATGTTACAACCTTCAACATGTGGCAAATCACTTGAGTTATTGTTACCTCTAAGGTTGCAACTAACTCAAGATAAAATTAAAGTTTTAGAATTAAGGCATCTTAAATCTATTAAGAGTAGTCTTTCTTCTAAACATATTTATATTTTTCTGGGTCAAATAAAACTAATTGAAGTTATGTTTCATGCTTATTGCATATTGATATTTGATCCAGGAGGAANTTNTGTGAAGCCAACAAAAATAAGTCCTCATAATAAAGACGACCCACCAGATTTGAGGACAAATCCTTTCCAAGGAGGAGGGGATGATGACTTGGGTCCAAGCCCATCATGGACCATTACTAAGAAACATGACCAATACAAGGAGAAGGGTAGAAATGTCCATATGAAGGTCACAAATGCTGGCTGCACCCCACTTCTTTGCTAAGCACACCACGGCTCATTTCTAGCACATGTAACATAATCTGCACATGGAACTTCTAGATGGAAGTCATGTTTTCCATGCCCTGCCACGTGGATAATGATCCATGATTCTCGGCCTCCATCTACACCACATGTAGATCATAGGCTTACTATAAATCACTTGGTAGCACTTGTAATTGATACTTTGGATTATATGAAATTTTCTTCTGCTGATGAATATTTTCCAGCTTGAGAAAAACTCTGCCAAAGTCATCTTTCCTAGAGCTTTTCCCTCACCACCTAGTTCCTTCCAATTATGGAAGCCTTCTCACTAGTGTCATCCACCATCGAGCTCTTCATCCGCACATCACCTTGAATCAGTTCATTTTCACCATCACTGATCCATTGAGAATTCTTCCACTGCCGCATCTTCATCCAACACCGACCTCCATATTCATTCATCTCCGCTGCTGCAGTTTCATTTTCCTTCTGATGCCCAAGTTTCATTCACCTCCAAGCTAGAGCACGTCATCATTTTGATGATGTTACAAAGTGAAGAATATGAAGACCCTTGTTGTATTATGTTTTAAAAAGCATTCCTGCATGTTGGTCCGCGAGGTTAGGGAATAAGAGCCCATATGCAAAGTAGAGAAAAAGAAAACCGAACATAATAGCTAAAAGGCAGAACGACGTATAGCAATTGAAAGCTGAACAAAACAAATAAACACAACATAGTTAAAGACCGAACGACGTTGAACATAAGCCGAACAAAGTTTAAGACCAAACGACATTGAACACAAGCTGAACGATATTGAGTCTAACTAACATTGTAGAATAAAATGTTAAGAGTTGGAAGGTATACGAGAGAAGAAGAAAGTATATGAGAGAAGAAGAAGGGAGTCGAACGATAGAAGGGGGTGAGGGCTCGAGCCGAACGATGGAAGGAGGTGAAGAATTGGAGTCGACCGGTTGAATAGTTTATATCCTAATTATTCCAAGTCTCGTAGATAATCGATTATCACTTTTGATAATCGATTATATTTGGCAGTTGGGAGTTGTCTTCTCAATTTTTTACCCTGGGCTTATAAATAGGTTTTTCCACAACTCTTAGAATATAACATTTCATTTGCGAGTATTAGAGCTGCGTGCCTAAGGAACACTCTCTGTGTGTGAAAAGGAAATTTATGCCATCTGAGAATACAATTTGTCTAAGGAAGTTCTCAAGTGATAGTGTTACTCTTGTCAAGTTTTATGAATAGGAGAAACTCACGCTTTGTGTGTCAAGGGTCAGAACGGTTCTCTTTAAGTTGGCAGAGTTGTCTCTTCCAATTCGCTTATCGAAGGAAGGTTCTTCTGTTCATTTGTCAAATGAAAGGTTTTTGCTGTTCTTAATTTCTATTCATCTTATTGTAATTGCTAAATTGATTTTAGTGAAATAGTTAATCAGTCTTTATAATGATTAACAACTCGACGTAGAATCTTTTGATTCGAACTAGTATAAAAATCATCTGTGTGATTTTTCTCTTCCCTACACTCTTTAAATTTTTAGCACATCAACTGTTCGATAAAAGTTTTATAAGAAAAATTAAAGGAACCATTTAATTGACCGAACACGCTTTCTGTTATTAACAATCTATATAATTTTAAAACTCTGCTACGTAAAACCAATACTGATTGTTCTACCAACAATTGGTATCAAAGCTTGCTTTGATAGTTTTTCAATTTTTTCGAAAATGGGCGGTCATAACCAAATGTATGCAGAAGGTGCTTCAATTGATAGACCTCCTTTGTTTATGGGGAAAAATTATGCGTTTTGGAAAATAAGAATTCAAATATTTATAGAGTCAATTGATAGGGGTATTTGAGAAGTTGTTTTAAATGGTCCTATTATTCCTACCATAAATTTGAATGGTGTAGAGGAAGAGAAATCATATTTGAATGGACAGATGAAGAAAATAGACGAGCTCACTTTGATATAAAAGTTTGTAATATAATATCCTCTACTTTGGTATTAGATGAATTTTATAGGATTTCAGTGTGCAAAACGGCTTATGAAATGTGGGAAGTTCTTCAAGTAACCCATGAATATGAAATGTGAGAAGTTCTTCAAGTAACCCATAAATAAACTGATGATGTGAAGCGTGCTAAGGTATAGCTCCCAGGTTCCTCTTTACATCAATGAAAATGCTTATTACATCAATGAAGAATATAGATGGGTTTATATTTATTTGTTCCATAAATTCTGTGATGGAATGAGTTATGCCATATGATTCAAAAACATGCTTCAAATATTCTGTTGATTACATTAAAGCAATGATATGGTTTCAGTGACGAGAAGACTGCAGAATCCTTTATTATTAAAGTGTAATGCAAATTCTAGAAGAATGTATAAGCACCTTAGATAGTAGAATTCAAATGTAATACAAGTTCTAGAATGTTGTAGAAAAGCCTAAGATAGGAAGAAAAATCAAGAATAGTCTACATGTGTGAAAGTCTAGAACATCCCACATAAGTTATGGCTAGTATGTTCTAGAATATTCTATGGGTCTATAAATACCCATGAA